>NC_048570.1:72945437-73225437 GCF_013265735.2 Oncorhynchus mykiss | reverse complement strand
TTTAGTTATGCATTACTTTCCACAGCTGGGGAGGCGAGAAGATTAATGGCATGTTCTCAGGTCCCGTTTTCTGCAGTATATAGCTAATAGGTGAAACTTCTCTCTGTCCTACAAGGGCTGCGACTTGAGAGGAAGGAAAGCAGCCAAGTCTATACTAGGTTTCATTCTACAGAGAATCAAATAAAGCACATCAAGCCATCAAATCAGGCCTCATATCTAATAAAGCTGATAGGAGGGTATAACCCCGATAACAACAGCATGTTGCTGGGATGGCAGCTCATACAGAGGGGATTGAAAAATGTTCATATCTAAAGGGGTTAGACACAATGTCACCAAACCTTACAACTAACAGGATCTATCAGGGTTATACAGCATTAGTGAATGGAGGCATACTGTATCTACATACCTGTACGGAAACTCTTTCCTGACAGATAAAAAAATCTGCCAACAATCAATTTGAATATTCCCAGTGTTCCTCTACAGCAATTGAAACCAAGGCTGATGAAATTAAAATCACTTTGTCAAGCAGTCTCCGTTTATCTACACCACGGGTCATAATCAGTGCAGACAGGGTCAGTTGGCTGAACCAACAGGAGCATTTGATACATAATAGATGAGAAGATAACCAACCAAAGGTTATTCATTTTCATTTTGTGGTGAAGTGCTGTTTATTTCATTTCTCAGAAAACCTCTCCAGCAGATCTTCCCCTTGATGGGCATCAGTGCTGGACTGAGCATAGCCCAGAGTGACTGCTGTGTGTCCATCACTTATTACATGATGACACACGCTGACAAAGAGCGTATTCGGCCCTCCACACTTTGGTGTTTCCAAATGAGTTCACACAGGAGTGATGAAATACATCGGAGCCACACACGGTCAAAATGACTCACCGCCTCGTTTATGATGAATTAAACATGTAGATTCAAGTTGCATAGGATTTAGATGAATGAGTGTGTCAGGTCTGGCTGATAGAAGAGCACAGGGGAGTGGAGCAGGTCTTTGGAACATCACACACAGGCCATCTAAAAGCATTAAGACAGGGAGACACAGTGAGTGTGGTACAATCTATTCTAACGCACACTGACACTTCTAAAATAACAGTGCGAGTAAAGTACTAACTGTACAAATGGGGATATTTGGGTACTGTGGTCAATGACAACCACATACAATCACTGAATAACAATTAAATAAAACATTTACAATTATATGATGTTATGTCTACAAGCATTTTTCCCACAATGCACCTTATCTTCTGCTTCGAAGAGAAAAGCTCAGGTGTTCATTCCATTGGCTATTCACTATCAAGGTCCTCATGAGTGGGAGCATCTCAAGTAATGTAGGAGACCTCTAAAGTCTACCTCAGGTCCATACACACATAGTACCAAGTCCTTTGTTCAACACACACATCATTGGGAGCATTTGCTGTTCCTACAAAAGAAAACGCACACACACACACACGCGCATGCACTTAGCTAGTGGACAACAAGGCATTCCCTGTCACTCAACCAACTGTACCTATGCCAACCATAAGGCTGATGTTTATGTTCTTAGTCAGTAGCTAATGTAGTTATCTTTTTCCCTTTGGTCCAACAATAACCAAACGTTTTATTCCCAAAATAGAGAGAGGTAACCTGTAACTTGTCAATAACAATGTTAATATCTTGGTTCCAGGTCTTTCTCTCCAGAGGAAGCAGTGGACCCATGTTGTTTTCGTTTATTTACTACTAATACTACAAAGTGTAAAGCTGTGGTAGTATCAGGAGCTCACCAGTGTTACACAGTGTTAGCACGCGATGCAGTCTGGCTAATGTATGCTCATTCACTCATCATGTCCCTTCACAAAGTTTATCCATTTTTTTCCCTGAGCAGTATTCATTGGTGATAAAATCCAAAGCTAAGGCTTTGTTATTCCACCATTCTGTCTGCTCACTGCAGCTAAAGACAAGCCCACATTCCCAACATGGACTGCCATTGAGAACAGACGTAACAACACCAACAGACACTACAAACAAAATATATAAAACCATTAGGCAATTTGGTTTAGATGGGAGCATTGATTTGCACTGAAGACAATTGTGTTTGAGGAGAAATGGCAGAGATAAACCATCGGTATTAGTAAATGGCCGTGAACTTTGAGATGGGATTGACTCTTATCAGTGCCACAGTTGATTATGCAGGACCAACAAGGACTCCTCAGCCACATTCATATCATTCAGTCCTGCCTCTCCGGAAACCATCTCCAACTGACATTTGAAAAAATATTAAAATCAACTAAACTTTCTTGGCTTTATTTGCTCAAGAAACATTTTCTCAGATACATTTTTTTATTACAACAGTGCAGCAGAGAGAGCTCCCATTAAAGGTGTATTATAGCAATATAGTGCAGCCATATACTGGCTGTTTTCGGAGGCGCTGCCTGCGTTTCCTGAAATGGACTCTTTCTTCCCTGAATGTTCTTATTGAGACGACACGCAGCCATAAACTACCAATAACAGCAGCCGACATTAGCGTACAGAATAGAATCAAAAGCACTATACATGCTACTATGGAGGTAGACATGAAAAGTGAGGAAAATAACCAAGACACCTGGGTTTAGTTTTCTAAGGGCCTCAGAGGTTGAGGTAAACTCACAAGTCTCACAAGGCCTTGACGTCATTAGCTAGCCTGACTATGCATGTACGTGTCCCAGTTCCATGGTCTTCTGTATTCAACCTCTATATACAACTAAAGCTAGAATACAAGAACGTAGCTGTCAGAATGTACTTTAACCTCAGATTGTGTGCAGTATTTTTCTTTTAACTAGAAATAAAAGCAGAATCTGAAAAAATAAAGATTCTGTACCTGAATAAACAACTCCAAAATAAACATTATATACAAAAGTATGTGGACACCTCTTCAAATGAGTGGATTCAGCAATTTCAGCCACACCTGTTGCTGACAGGTGTATACAGTTGAGCACACAGCCATGCAATCTCCATGGACAAACATTGGCAGTAGAATGGCCTTACTGAATAGCTCAGTGACTTTCAACTTGGCACCGTCATAGGATACCACCTTTCTAACAAGTCAGTTCGTCAAATTTCTACCCCGCTAGAGCAGCCCCGATCAACTGTAAGTGCTGTTAATGTGGAAACGTCTACGAGCAACAACAGCTCATCCGCAAAGTGGTAGGCCACGCAAGCTCACAGAATGAGACCGCTGAGTGCTGAAGCATGTAACGTGTAAAAATATTCTGTCCTCAATTGCAACACTAGGGAGTTCCAAACTGCCTGTGGAAGCAACGTCGGCACAAGAAATGTTTGTCGGGAGCATCATGAAATTACTTTTCATGGCCAAGCAGTCGCACACAAGCCTAAGATCACCAAGCACAATGCCAAGCGTCGGCTGGAGTGGTGTAAAGCTCGCCGCCATTGGACTCTGGAGCAGTGAAAACGCGTTCTCTGGAGTGATGAATCATGCTTTACCATCTGGCACTCCGACGGACAAATCTGGGTTTGGCGGATGCCAGGAGAATGCTACCTGCCCCATTGCATAGTGCCAACTGTAAAGTTTGGTGGATGAGGAATAACGGTCTGGGACTGTCTTTCATGATTTGAGCTATGCCCCTTAGTTCCAGTGAAGGGAAATCTTAATGCTACAGCAAATCCCCGCAGCAATGTTCCAACATCTAGTGGAAAGTTTTCCCAGAAGAGTGGAGGCTGTTATAGCAGGTTGTTATAGCAGCAAAGGGTTACCAACTCCATATTAATGCCCATGATTTTGGAATGAGATGTTTGACGAGCAGGTATCCACATACTTTTGGTCATGTAGAGTCTAAATTGTAAAAGTGACCATGTGGAGTAACAATATAAGCTTATTCTGTAGCATCCATTATATTAGTATTTATTTGTGCATTTCATTCAATGCAGGTGTTCAGTGTGGATGGAGGCCTCCAGGGGTGAAAGAGAAATCTAACTGGATAGCCTTTAGAAAGAAATCAAAATGGAGGAAAAAGGGTACTTACACAAAGAGAAAGACTAAACCCCCAGCACCCAGCGATCACTGGTTAGTTGATTCTGAACTCATGAAAGTGACCTGAAATGATAAAAAAAAAAAACAGACAAAATATATAAATGTCTCTTTCTTTCTCAAAACAGTTAAACAGTCCATCCCAGACATTCAATTCAAAACAACATATTTTATGGATACATTATTTTAAAAAAAAATCTGTACAATCAGTAAAATAACTTTATTTGCACATATCAAAACAAACTTGGAGAGGAAAGGAGAGAGAGGGAGATAGGAGGGAGGGGGTAAGGATGAGAAGGGGATGCTGGCCCATGGTCAGAACGTCTACAGCTGAGGTAAAACAGCTTTAGTAATGAAAGAGTTCGGGACCACGTCTTAGACAATGTTTAAAATCCACTTCTCTAATACCTCATTAATCTGTCCTACAGCCAGTAGATTCCACTAATACATGGCTTTCATATAAAGTGGTTGTTTTATTTAATTTTGACTCTCTTTCTTTGAGCGCGGCAGGCTAATGATTTATTTAGCAGCATGCTCTGCTAGTGACGGCATGTCTCTCTCTGAGCCCAGCCGCCAGAGCTCTGGAAAACACAAACAACCCGAAGCCTCTGCAATATGGACATACCACTTTTAGCCATTATCTAACCCGGAATTTAACATCAATATTTCTACCTCCATAAAGTGGAAAAATAACACACCAAAACAGGAACCACAACAATATTCAAAGTGAGAGAGAAGTGGAGTGATCATTGTGCACAGTCACAGCGCGGGCCTGAAACGGCACAAAGCTCATTGATGTTCATTTCCTCACATTATCTTGTTTTTCGCAACAAGCTGCGATCTCATTAACAGCTGATTTATACAATTACCCTGCTTCAGCACCGCCAATTAAACCAGGACAGAGGTTTTTAAGGTCACACTTAATTGATCTGCCAGTAATTGTGCTACTGTACCTTGGTCTCCTGCGGCAAGGCAGGGAATAAAAGATACCAACAGCAGACCAGAGAAATATACCAACACATTTGCAATTGGTGTCAAAGTACAGAAAAGAGATCTCAGTAAGAGAGGATGGAGGGTTAATAGAATAGACCAGAAAGAAGCAGTAGTCACGAATGGATCTGAATGTGCAGCCTTGAGACTGAAAGTAACAATAAGGAGAGAGAAGGCCCACAGACTGGCCCTGACTGAATGGTAATCTGCTGTCATCTTTATAGCGCCTCTGAGCTGACAGTCCAACCTCTCAAAGGACCCAGCCGTCCTAGCCAGCAGTCTGCCAGTGTCCACACCACACTGTCTCACCTCTCTGCACTGTACTGCACACACACACACACACACACATACACATACGGACAGACACGCGCACCCGCACAGGGTCAGAGATGGAAAAACAGACACACACACAGACAAGCAGATGGACAAATAGAGAAAGAAACAAAGACAGAAAGGCAGACAGACGTCTACACACACACACACAATTTTACTTTCAAAACCCACTAAGGGCGCTCTCCACCCAGACTATCATAGCCCACTGTATTAAATACATAACCAGGGTAGAAATTCAATAAACAAGTGTTTCTTTATGAAATATACAGTTTACAAAACATTAAGAACATCTTCCTAATATTGAGTTGCACATATCCATGTCTCAGTTGTCTTGAGGCTTAAAAAACCTTCTTTAACCTGTCTGTTCACCTTCATCTACACTGATTGAGGTTGATTTAAGTGACATCAATAAGGGATCATAGCTTTCACCTGGATTCACCTGATCAGTCTATGTCATGGAAAGAGCAGGTGTTCTTAATGTTTTGTACACTCAGTGTATAACATCTGACTCATTCCCGTTAATAAATGAGAACACTTTTAATTGCAGGGGGTAGAAATTAACAAGCCTTTGAATGTATAATGTGATGTTAATTGAAACAATGAGGAAAGTAACAGACAAATAGAAAATATGTAATTTTGTATTCATGGCTTATTTAAAGAAATCATTTGTCTGGAGAAAAATGATTATGATTATAGATAATAAGAAAAATCAGAGTGATATTACAAATAATTAAACAAATGTTGTAATTCGTCTGGTGTGATAAGAATGTTTCAGACAGAGACTATTGTAGTGGTGTGATGCAGTAGAGCAGCTCTTTTCCTGCTCAGAACACAGCCTACGGGCTGCTGGGGAATTAACACAGAGATGGGAACCCTTCCTTTCACTAATTAGACGATCATGGATTCATTAAAACAGAATCCCAATCAACTCCAAATTCAGTTTATTAGTTTCCCCCAACACTTTTATCACCCAATCATTGTGTCCACAATAACCGTAGAGCCTTTGAAATGTTTTACTCAGCTGTTGCAGAGAGGTTGGTGACAACAAACCGCACTGAAACACAACACACATAAACGGAAACTAACACAAAATGAACACATACACACACTGACGGAACACTATCTTTCGCTTTAACACACAAACATACCCTTTCACACACACTTTCACACACACACACACACTTTCACACACACACACAAACACACACACACACACACACACACACACACGCACGCACGCACACACACACACACACACACACACACACGCACGCACACACACACACGCACACACACCACCAGCTGTCTGCACTACTGGAGTACCCGAGACATCGGGGGTGGTGAGCTATCAGCCAAATAGATAATTCTCATTAAACCACAGGTGGACAGTCAGTCAGGGGGTTGCCACACATTACAGACAGCACCGCTTTTAAAGAAAAATCAACATTTATCTATGTCCCACACTAGAGACGCAGAGGGATTGATCTGTCAAACAGAAAGCCCTTTGAACAAGCCCAACAGACAGACTAACAGTTCTCACTTCAAAGGCCCCGGGCCAGAGAGCTCAAGGACACCTGTGGTAGTTCTGTCAAAGGGCGGCCTTTCCTTTCCTTTGTCTTTGGCCAAACCCCTAGACTATATTAAAGGGACCCTCCACCTAAACCCCACCACAACTCTGTGCCAGGACACTTCTCCAACACCACAACCCTGTGTCAGGCCCTTCCTCCAACACCACAGCCCTGTGTCAGGACCCTCCTCCAACACCACAACCCTGTGTCAGGACCCCCCTCCAACACCACAGCCCTGTGTCAGGACCCTCCTCCAACACCACAACCCTGTGTCAGGACCCTCCTCCAACACCACAACCCTGTGTCAGGACCCTCCTCCAACATCACAACCCTGTGTCAGAACCCTCCTCCAACACCACATCCCTGTGTCAGGACCCTCCTCCAATACCACAACCCTGTGTCAGGACCCCCCTCCAACACCACAACCCTGTGTCAGGACCCTCCTCCAACACCACAACCCTGTGTCAGGACCCTCCTCCAACATCACAACCCTGTGTCAGGACCCTCCTCCAACACCACAACCCTGTGTCAGGACACCTCTCCAACACCAGACCACAGCCCGGTGTCAGGACACTTCTCCAACACCAGACCACAGCCCTGTGTCAGGACCCTCCTCCAATACCACAACCCTGTGTCAGGACCCCCCTCCAACACCACAGCCCTGTGTCAGGACCCTCCTCCAATACCACAACCCTGTGTCAGGACACCTCTCCAACACCAGACCACAGCCCGGTGTCAGGACACTTCTCCAACACCAGACCACAGCCCTGTGTCAGGACACTTCTCCAACACCAGACCACAGGCGGTGTCAGGACACTTCTCCAACACCAGACCACAGCCCGGTGTCAGGACACTTCTCCAACACCAGACCACAGCCCTGTGTCAGGACACTTCTCCAACACCAGACCACAGCCCGGTGTCAGGACACTTCTCCAACACCAGACCACAGCCCGGTGTGTGTCAGGGCTAACGAGTTAAAGCAGGCCTCTAGGGCCATAATCCAAAACGCACATGTCTGTCATGTTAGAGCAGGATTTATAGTAAATCTACACACTAATACAAAAACCTCTCTCTCTCTTTCTCACTTGGTTACTTTTCATTTATCCGTATGTTACACATTGAACGTATGCCCTCTGGAGCTACCATTTGGCCTGAAATCCTTCCTTTCATATGTAAGTGAAAGCTGTTCCACAGACATCACCGAAGAGAGGGGATCCAATCAAATGAACCTTCAGATTCCAGGCATGTGTTCATCTACAGGGGGCTCGGCTTGATTTGATTACCCCAGCACATAACGGGGTAATGTCTCTCTCGCTGACCATCATATGCACATGGCTGAGAATCAATGGCCAACCTTCAGAACAACTATACAGAACGTAGTTACACAAGTGTCTTTTTTCTCTGTCAATGTCCAGACAGGACAAACAAAGCAAAGACACACATGAATATGAGACTGCCATTGACATTGTTCAGCTGTGTGTGTGTGTGTGTGTGTGTGTGTGTGTGTGTGTGTGTGTGTGTGTGTGTGTGTGTGTGTGTGTGTGTCTGTGTGTGTGTGTGTGTGTGTGTGTGTGTGTGTGTGTGTGTGTGTGTGTGTGTGTGTGTGTGTGCGCATGTGTGCGCGTGAGTGTATATGCAAATATGTACAGGACAAACCAATCCCCTGCACAACACAGCTGTATCCAGATCTGCAACATTTTCTAAATATCCCCAGTGCACTATTCCAGCCCTCACTCCTTCTAGTCCAAACATGCTAAAGTAGGGATTTTGCAGAGGTAGTTATTTTGACAATGGAGGCAATCTTTTTGCCATCAGCGTGTTGGTCCCCACCTGGTTGAGACCTGGTTATCTCTACAGACAGAGAGAGGCAGCAGTGGCCCATCCAGGGCTGGGGACTATGGGAGGGCTGGGTGGGTGGGGGGATAAGGCAATGAGGTAACAGCAGTACAGGCTAAACAGCAGGGAGCCTTGGGGAAATGGGGGGTGGAGGGAAGAGAAGGGGGGTGAGAATTCTGCTGAAATGTCTATTAGTGGACTCGGCTCAAGCCATTGTCAGATTCAATATCCAAGTCCACAAAATCAACCCACTTTCCCCACATCGCCCACCGCGAATGAGAAAAAGCATAGCTGTAGTATGCAGTGAATGAAAGGCCGTCATTACAAAAAGGGGAGGTCAAAGCCATGTCTGGGCTAATACAATCTGATGCCCAGGTCAGCAGGGAGGTTAGCAGGGCTGCAGATACCTGGGGGTTGGCAGGCTACAACAGGGGGAGGATAGAGAGACGAGCAGTTGAGGAGACAGAGCGCTGATGTCCCTATGATAACTTGGTTAACAGAAAGCTATAAATTCCCTGTGGCACAGAGCACACTGCACAGGCATGCCAAAGAATATGAGCTCACAAAGACAAGCTTTATTTCCACACAAAAAAATCCACCATATCATTGAGTTATTTGGTGCTGGAAACGCTCCAATCACAGCCAGACACAGCTGCTTCAGCACACTATTACCTGTCACAGCCTCCCTGCTCTCCCCTTCTTTCTCTTCCTGCCTTGCTCTCTCTTTCTCTCGCTCTCTTTCTCCCTCACTCCCTCTTTATTTCGGTCTGTCTCTCTCCATCGCTGTGTCTCTCTCTCTTTTGCTCTTTGTCTCTGTCTTTGTCCCCCCTCTCTCTTTCTCTCTCCTCTCTGCCTCTCTCTCATGTGAACATGACAGGCACAGATTAAAGATGGAGCTGCACCAGGCCTCCTGTCACAACGATCAAAGAAGACCTGCCTGAAACACTCACCATTGTCAATCACACTCAGGTCAGGAGAGGCTGCGAAAGTGACACCACACAATAATGTCTTTATTGTGCAGGTCTGAAACAGTGACAGGGCTTTTGACTCTGTCTTATTGAGTGTTTCACTATTCCTCTGTGAATAACAGTGGTGCGGTAAAGGGAGAATCAAACCTTCTTCCCTGTGTTTGTGAAGAGAGGCAGACAGCTCTGTGATCAAACCGTTATTTCATATGCCTGCCGCACCGCAAATACATTACATGTGATTTACTCTGCCTCAAATAACAAGACTAAAAGTCAATTTACAGAGGTGGTTGGATAGAGAAATGACCAGCCACTAGAAGGCTTCAATCCACCGCAGGAGGCATTCATGTTCCCTGTGTTAGTAACAGCCGGGTGTGCAACCTGTCAATTCTCTTTGATTCACACTCACATATTCTCCACTCAAAGACAAGAATAGTGTCAACTTAGAGGCTAGCCTTGTCTTTTGGTTGTTGATTTGTCTACTATTCTCAGCTTCTAGGATGTAATTCCCCCACAGTAGCAGAAGGCTTTTCTTTTCTTCCTTCTCTAAGAGAGGATGTTCTCTCTCTCTCTCTCTCTCTCTCTCTCTCTCTATCCCTTCCTCTCTCTCTCTCTCTCTCTCTCTCTCTCTCACTCTCTCTCTCTCTCTTATTGAGTGGGGGGTTATGAAAACAAGCCTAGTTCTCTCTCAGGTAATGTACTTATTTTCCACAGCCCCATCTTCTAGTTTACTGAGTGGTGGTGTTTCTCCCTCTTATCGCCTGGCCCTCGTGGGGCACTTTAGCCCCTCAAATCCTGTTCACCACATACTGGTTTCAGAATCTGTGAAATGAGTGCTGGGGAAGCGTGGCCACAATGTCTGCCTGTGTCGCCACCGGACTCAAATGGGCTTGGTGCTTTTTGTCCAGGGAGATGCATAAATGGAAGTTTTTAACACCTCAAAGAAGGCTGGTCCTTTGTGTGGTCACACTGGAGAGGCCTGTCAGTCTCCTGAGGAAGCAGACACGCTGAGTGCTGCAGGACAAAGGGCCAGAGGCACAGAATCAGCAGGGGCATCACTCGGCTATGGGTACCCGGCAGACACACACACATACATACATACACACTCTGTCATCATATCAGAGCCTGTCAAGCACATATACACACGGATACCATAGAAAGAGTCACTCACACGAACATACAGCTTTTGTCAAAGCTAATAAAAACACACAGTCAACATACACACAGACAGCTCTCAAAACCATAAAAATGGTACCAAACACATTCACACACGCTTGTTACACACAAACATGCAGTATGAAGCAAACGCAGGGAAAAATACGTTGACAAAATGTTGTGGTATATACAAAGATATCCAAGAAAACACCTCAATCTGAAAGAATCATTCTACTTTGTATTAGATACGAACAATTTGAAATGCAGTCTTACTACAAACATATGCATACCCAATCTGACAATGGACCCTCTCAATACAAATCAAGAATGAACACCAGCACCACAAAACAACAACACAGAGCTACTTATTTACTCCAACCTTCGGTTTGAAAATAATTTCTTATTTACTCCAACCTTCGGTTTGAAAAGAATTTCCTAATTTCCATGTCAATCTCCCTTATTGCAATTCTCTTTTTTTTTTGTTGCAAGTACAAACCAGCAGCCAAAGCTTACAATCAGTCTTTATGCTTTTTAGATGCCTACAATAAACATTTAAATGCAAATATCTCAGCCGCACAAAGGAGTTGCAACTTCTGTCAGTAGCAACATAATCAACCTGCAATTGTCTCCTGACTGGGAGCGGCATCCTGTGACCAGGGCTGAGCTGTGAGCATCTGTATTCAAATGACTTCCCTATTTCAGGCAGCACGGCTCAATGTGGATATTTTCCAACAGTAAAGCACTGGAAGTCAATCACATGGTGAATTAAACCAGAAAGGAAACAATTGATCCAGAAAAGATCAGGTTAGAACAAGGCACATCGGTGGCCACAAATGATTCCTGTTGTTTTGTCCCTCTTCAAACAGAAGCACACAGGCACAGTCTGTGTTGCCATTTCAGTCATGCATTTGCAATGTAGTCATAAATGTTTAGATCTACAATTCAAGCCCCGTGCATCCTGATAAATATGTCTAGTGGTGAACTTCTTGACCAAGACGGATACAGAAGAAGCCGGTCACAAAGCAAGGCTCTGTTGAACAACAGTATTCTCTGAGATGAAAAGGTTGGAAGGGAAATAAGCAGGATTCCCACGGTGTGTCCATAGAGTACATTGGGGATGGTACATTGTGTTCTAAAATACCAGAACAAGATCTAGATTAAGAATAAACAACGGTACAACAATTAACATGTAAGACTGATATTGCCTTCCAAGTAGGTTGGTCTGTAAATCTGATGGTGATTGGTGCATATGCTCTGTGCTGGCTCCACTGACCCCTGTACAGCCATTTGAACAATTAACATTATAACCTCTGATTTTTGTTTTTATTTACTGTCGCAGGGATCATTTGTCTTCTTTGAAAACAGCAATTAATAGTGGCGTTTGCAAATGCACTAGTCCACTTGGGAGTAGGGAAAATGATCGGTTTGAGA
This sequence comes from Oncorhynchus mykiss, assembly GCF_013265735.2. Taxonomy (NCBI): domain Eukaryota; kingdom Metazoa; phylum Chordata; class Actinopteri; order Salmoniformes; family Salmonidae; genus Oncorhynchus; species Oncorhynchus mykiss. The sequence goes on along the minus strand of NC_048570.1, from coordinate 73,213,150 downwards.
ATATTTCTGCATTCTTAATCTTCTAAAGAGGGAAATGATTTAAAGGGAGGACACAAATCTCCTGTGACATGGCAGGGACTGTATGGGCTCTCTCTCTCCCCTCTCTCTCCCCTCACCCTGTAGCTTTGCGAGGCAGCGGTGGGGAGGGGGATGGAGGGTAGCTAAGAGATCAGGGCTCTAGTTGCTCTCCTCCACTCCCCAGCTCTGCTTCACCCTCACAGGAAAACAAATGTGGTGTTTCAGTCACTGATCACTAAGCTAATTGAGTTTTACACTCTTTTTCTGGACCAAAAAGATCCTTTGAAATGAGGAGGTCGAATTACCTCTCCAGTCAGGCAATAAATAAGTCAAACAAGGTAAGGGGCTCTTGCCAGCATATTTTAGTGCCAAATTCAATTAGTGGGAAAACAGAAGATGCATGGTTGTTCACTTAACTGCTGGATGCATTTCCATTCCCATGATGCTGCCATTGTACACAGCCAATCAGATGGTCCCTGTCAGACAGCTACAGCCCTCAGACAGAGGATGGCTGGAAACATACTGCCCTCCTGGTCATACTGTAATTGAAGTCATTGAGCGATAACACAAGATCACTTGGTTCAGCCGAAGACCATGAGTGTGTGTGTTCACATTATACTCTACTATACACAAATACTTGGATATTGTAATAAACTCTGTAATCAAATATGTTGACATTGTTATTATAACATGAATAACCATGTTGTAATACAATCACTATTCCCATAGCAGGGAGAAAATAATAATTAATAATAATGTCATAGTGTAATTGAAGCTTACTAAACCTTTCAAACTGTACTTTGTCTGTGCAAAGATATACATACTTTTCCCATTATGTAAGCGGTCCTATAGGGCCATTGTGCATTGATTCACAGCACAAGAAAAGGAAACGGACATGAAGTAAGCCTGTAGCCTGGGCATGGAGCACAGAAGGTGGCTGGACAATGTACAGAACAAGAGAGAAAGAGAGGGAAACACAGCTCTGTACACCCAAACTGGCTACAATGTGGCCTTTGTGACATCATAATGCTTTCTGCCCGGGAGATTTTTGGAAAATATTCCAAATTTTCCTAGTCTGCATATCCAGCAATAACATCTTACATCACAGCTCCTACTATATATCCCATGTAGCCGGGGACATTTTACATTTGTGGAGAGTGAAGGGGGGTAAGAAAAACATAGTGAAACAGTTATTATATTCCAATCATGCCCTGGGAGCCCATTACAACATGGCACAGACCATGTTAAAGCTGAGGAGCTGGGCAGCCCAGCTTGCTGCGGAGGGAGGGAGGGCTCCAGGCTCAGGGCTAGGAACCTGCACTATACTGCCAGACTCTCTGTGCTGCCCGCCTGTAGAAAACAACTACAGCACACTGGGAGGGAGGGAGGGCTCCAGGCTCAGGGCTAGGAACCTGCACTATACTGCCAGACTCTCTGTGCTGCCCGCCTGCCAGCCTGTAGAAAACAACTACAGCACACTGGGAGGGAGGGAGGGCTCCAGGCTCAGGGCTAGGAACCTGCACTATACTGCCAGACTCTCTGTGCTGCCCGCCTGCCAGCCTGTAGAAAACAACTAGAGCACACTGGGAGGGAGGGAGGGCTCCAGGCTCAGGGCTAGGAACCTGCATTATACTGCCAGACTCTCTGTGCTGCCCGCCTGCCAGCCTGTAGAAAACAACTAGAGCACACTGGGAGGGAGGGAGGGCTCCAGGCTCAGGGCTAGGAACCTGCACTATACTGCCAGACTCTCTGTGCTGCCCGCCTGCCGGCCTGTAGAAAACAACTAGAGCACACTGGGAGGGAGGGCTCCAGGCTCAGGGCTAGGAACCTGCACTATACTGCCAGACTCTCTGTGCTGCCCGCCTGCCAGCCTGTAGAAAACAACTAGAGCACACTGGGAGGGAGGGAGGGCTCCAGGCTCAGGGCTAGGAACCTGCATTATACTGCCAGACTCTCTGTGCTGCCCGCCTGCCAGCCCTTAGCAAATAACTACAGCACACTGACAAATGCTGAGATTGATCCTGGTGGGAACGAAGTCTAAGATAGAGGTTCTCCACCAGCACAGTTGTGCCCTCGGCTTATTGTGGAGATTTTCATATTTGTTTGGTGATTGTTTTTGTTTCTTTGTTTGTTAGTTAGCAGCTCTGGCTGCTCTGATCGTGTCTAGACTTGACAGTTCATGCAGCTTTTGTATTCTGATCATGGAGTTGTGATGATGGAATTCTGAACGTGTCATGCCTCTACACCTACATTTAAATGTGTCTACCGTTTCCGGATTGCCTTTTCCCACAGTATATTCAAATAGTAGTTGGCTAAATCTGATAATAACACAGCCAACTACTGTAGCTAACTAGCCAGCTAACCTCTGTAGGCCAGAAAGCTAGCTAGCGAAGCTAAAGGGATCGCAAACAGGTTAGCATAACTCATAACTCTTCTAGTATAGCCAGAAGTTCTAATCGTTAAATGCTGGCAAGCATTTATGAAGCCAGCAAACACATTCCTCCCAGGCTAGGCATGTATTTCCTCCAACCTTTAATGAAACAAGATGCCTCTCGCTCCCAAAACAAGTTTTCTGGAGTCTTGTGGGCAGAGTGCTGATGACGTTGCCCACTGCATGCGCTTTCGGTAGCCTGATTACGTCCAGATTGAGGAGAAATCTGCACAAAATGTGTCCCTGACCACCTCCTGAAATGGTTAGCCAGATCTGAACACAATCTGACCACAATGCGACTTTTGTGCATCAAGACCTGTCTTTTCAATGCGACCTTCGTATTCTGATAGCAGAAGTCGCATGTAAGTGTCAAATGTAGACAGTCTCTGTGCTAGGTTAGGCAGCAGGCCTGCCGTGCTGGTGGGTTAGTAGAGTGTATCAGGAGCTGCTACCAGGGGCCCTGTGTGAGGACGCTCTCCTCATGTCCCCAGTGCCTGACACAGACTGGCTCTCCTGATGATAGTAACATGAGGTTAGCATTAACGGTGCTGAAAGCACGACAGGTGGGTCACATGAAAGGTTGCTAATTTTCTTTAGCCGGCCAAACACATGGTTCCCATTATTATCATCCTAGAAAAACTGACAATGCTCCAAACTAAATATAAAGAGGCCTCTGTGACCACTACTGTTCGCCACACACTAATTGTAAAAAAAAATATCTTACATTATATATGAATATACATTTCCAAGCGGAGCGTGCTTTGAGGAGTATATTCAGAGGAAATAGAGATAAGTGAACGCCTGGACATGCAAAATTGTGTTTTTCAGTGCGGGGAACATGATTGACGTGATGCAAGAAAAACACTTTTGGGGATACATTATCTGTGGATGTAAAGTGATCCGTTAGCAATACACCCAGTTCTAATAAGAGCAACACACTTTCTCCATACTGTTGGATTCCATCTCATCATACTGTTCCATCTCATCATACTGTTCCATCTCATCATACTGTTCCATCTCATCATACTGTTGATTCCATCTCATCATACTGTTCCATCACATCATACTGTTCCATCTCATCATACTGTTGATTCCATCTCATCATACTGTTCCATCTCATCATACTGTTGATTCCATCTCATCATCCTGTTCCATCTCATCATACTGTTGATTCCATCTCATCATACTGTTCATTCCATCTCATCATACTGTTGATTCCATCTCATCATACTGTTCATTCCATCTCATCATACTGTTCCATCTCATCATACTGTTGATTCCATCTCATCATACTGTTCCATCTCATCATACTGTTGATTCCATCTCATCATACTGTTCCATCTCATCATACTGTTGATTCCATCTCATCATATTGTTGATTCCATCTCATCATACTGTTCCATCTCATCATACTGTTCCTTCCATCTCATCATACTGTTGATTCCATCTCATCATACTGTTCCATCTCATCATACTGTTGATTCCATCTCATCATACTGTTCATTCCATCTCATCATACTGTTGATTCCATCTCATCATACTGTTCATTCCATCTCATCATACTGTTCCATCTCATCATACTGTTGATTCCATCTCATCATACTGTTCCATCTCATCATACTGTTGATTCCATCTCATCATACTGTTCCATCTCATCATACTGTTGATTCCATCTCATCATATTGTTGATTCCATCTCATCATACTGTTCCATCTCATCATACTGTTCCTTCCATCTCATCATACTGTTCCATCTCATCATACTGTTCCATCTCATCATACTGTTGATTCCATCTCATCATAGTGTTCCATCTCATCATATTGTTGATTCCATCTCATCATACTGTTCCATCTCATCATACTGTTCCATCTCATCATACTGTTCATTCCATCTCATCAGAGGAAAAGGAAGAATAAACATTAGTTCTCCAGATAAAACATATAATACCACTGACATATAAATAATGTGGACATGACATGACTTCTGAAAGCTCCCAGTTGGCAAATATGCACCTAGGGCAGTATCTGTTTAGGCTAAGGAAATTCCACAGTTGTAACATTCCATATTTATTTAAGATGAATATAGTTTTCCTGGGAGCGCGTGTGTGTGTGTGAATGTGTGTGCCTTTGTGTGTGTGAGTGTGTGAGTATGTGTGTTGTTTGCTACAACAATCCCCTCAAGGTAGTTTGAGCAGGCTGTGACCTAACAACAAAATGTTGGAAATTGGAAAAATGACTTCTCTTTCTTGAATAGCTGGAAGATAAGGCCCGTTAGCAATAAAGTCAGAGAAGTTTAAGCTTATTATGAATACCTCTCAGAGCGCAAAAGCATGTACTGTTGAAATCAAAGAGAGTAATAGACAGGTTAGCCAACCGTCATTTTAAGGATGAAGTCAGTTGTGAAATTATAAAATTGCAAGGTTTTGCTGTCCATATCATACCCTCAGAGCACTCCCAGAAATGATTTAGAAATGGCAGATATCACATGTCAGAAAATGTTCGAAGTTTGTAGGTTGAAAAGAAAAGAGAAACCAATACTAATCTCCACATTGAATAAAACTGCTAATAATAAGGCCATTTATCTCTTTGCTTAAACAGTGCATACTTTGAAGTTCACAAGAATGTGTGATTCTTAGCAAGTTCCCCTAGCAGCTCGGAGCAGACCTGGCTGTGCTACACATTCCTGACGGTTTCATGTTCAATTGGCTGTGAAAGTCCACTGCATTACTCCTGCATGCCGGGCTGATAGCATACCAAAACAAGCTTCAAACCTACTACATCCTTTCCTTTTTTTGTAATCACAGGGCAACGTACAAGGCCTGTAAGAGCACCAAATCAGCTTCACGGATTCTTCCACATAGGGAAAGCTAGCGCTCCTTTTGCATACCAGGAACCAGGAACCTGAAAGGTTACCATTACCAGGGCAGCACCACATATCTGTGCATGCATTTTCTGCCCAACAGCTAAAGCTGAAAAGCCCCCAGATGAGATCTGCCGTAAAGATGATATCATAGCATGTGGTTACACAGCAGTCAGTCAGCCAGCCAGGCAGTCAGGTTCCTGCACCAGCCAGCACTCCCCCCCCCCCCCCCCCCCCACACACACACACACACACACACACACACACACAGGCACACACACATACACACACACACAGCCGTTATTGCTCGTCTCCGCTCTGAATATTCATCCATCGTCCTCGACTATCCTAATCACAGTCACTTCCCCTTTAATCACAGGACTGTAATTAGGCCCTAATAAACCATTTTGCCGTCCTCTTGGAGCAGCTCTGTGTCACTCACATATCAAACCATGAAATACTATATTAAAGGCTGTCAACCTCAAAGGAAAGCTCCTCGGGCTGCATAGATACAGAGACTGGAGGCACACCCTCTTACACTAATTTAAATTATCGAGAGCTCCAACATGTGACGCTCGCTACGCCATGCCTGAAACCGAGCTAGGCCAGGCCAAAGCGATGACTATTCCAGACTAAGGTTCTTCTGGTTTCTTATGATGTCGGGTAATTGTTTAAACTTGAGTGGATATGGCAGAAGGTCTTTCTCTGCCTGCCAAGAAGAGAAAAAGTGCCCTGTAGCACTTTTCTCCTCCGTTTTGTTTCTCCCTTTCTAATTCAGTCCAACACAGGCTTCAAGGAAAGCCTCAGTGATTCCATGTTCATCTTGGAGAGCCAGCATTGGGGACGATCACTGACCACAAGTTGATCATGATGATGGTTTAATTAGAAGCCTCTCTCTAGGCTGGCCCCAGCCCAAACTCCTCCACCCTGCAGATGGTGACCAATAAATGTAGCTTCACCGGGGAAGAGGAGGAACATCCCTCCCCTGCTACCATCAGCCCCACCCCTAACCAAGGACATAAAGTGTTCCTCCACTGTGACATTCAACCACAACCCAGGGTCTGGCGTGGTGTGTGTGTGTCAGTGTGTTCCACCAACGCTATTCACATTCAGGCACAAAACTCTCTCCCCGTCTCTCTCTCTAAACTGGTATAGAGCGACCACTCCTGCTTCCATATGAGAAGGGCTTAATGATAGCAGGTTTGTTCCAGTGTAATAATGGTGTTTATAAGGTGGCCGCAATTCAATTGACCACTACAGACTTGCTTTCACTGTGAGGAGAGATGTAAGTGATTGGTTATTTACAGGGGAAACCCTCCGGTCTCTGGGGTTGAGTAAGTTCAACACGGTCATACTTTCAGTTTGTGTGTCAGTGAAGTCATGTATGTGTTTGTACTTAACATCAGTAAGCTGGTGGTGGACGTCCGCAGTCCATCCAGTCCCGTGTGACTAATCCTCAGCCAGGACACCCCGTCCCCTCGTTTCCCCTCCTCGCCTTCCCTTCCCTTGTGCAACCTTCTCGTCAGCCACCCTCCCCCATCCCTCCCTCCCTCCCCAGACCCCTCCCAGAAGTTTCTGCACACTTACTGCCTGGCAGTGTGTGTAACTGTGTGTGTTGTATGTGGGTGTGTAGCATGTAGCGTGTGCCAGAGTGGCTATCCTCTCAGATTGTCAAAGAGGCTCATTGGAAATTCACAGCAGGGTCAAACCACAAGCTTTCTCCATCACTTCAGCAGATTTCTCTTTTTTAAGTCCCATTCAAAAATGTTTTTATTAAAGACTATTCTCTTTGCATTTATGCTTCTGGCACGGAGCAGTCTGGGTTTTCCTCAGAGTGAGCACTATATCTGCACTGTGTGTAAGGACAAGTGCAGTGAAAGCTAACAGAAACATTAGTCACTTCACTCTGTTTCACTGCCCAACTCCATTCTGTTTTTACATTGGTAGTTTGGAGTAAAAATTGCCTCTTTGAGCATGTCCTAAACAAACTAACTGCTCTGAAAGCAAAACTTTGGACTTTTTTCCCACTTGAAATACTATTGTTTCTAAAGAAAGTAGTGAGTTTTAATTCAATTTCGATTTGTTTTCCACTTGGGTCGAAGCAAAATGTTCATATTTTCCGACATAGTGTTTATACTGTGCTGTGGTTAATATGTGCTGGCAGAGAGAGAGAGAGAGAGAGAGAGAGAGAGAGAGAGAGAGAGAGAGAGAGAGAGAGAGACAGAGAGAGAGAGAGAGAGAGAGAGAGAGACAGAGAGAGAGAGCGAGAGAGAGAGAGAGAGAGAGAGAGTGAGAGAAAGAGAGAGAGAGAGAAAGAGAGAGAGAGTGAGAGAGAGAAAGAGACAGAGAGAGAGAGAGAGAGAGAGAGTGAGAGAAAGAGACAGAGAGAGAGACAGAGAGAGAGAGCGAGAGAGAGAGAGAGAGAGAGAGAGAGAGAGAAAGAGAGAGAGAGAGAAAGAGAGAGAGAGTGAGAGAGAGAAAGAGACAGAGAGAGAGAGAGAGAGAGAGAGTGAGAGAAAGAGACAGAGAGAGAGACAGAGAGAGAGAGCGAGAGAGAGAGCGAGAGAGAGAGAGAGAGGAATATGACAGCTCCTGCTCCTGCTATGCCAAATGACTGGTGAGGCAGTAGGACTTTGTCATGTGGAACACATTTCTACGATATTTATTTATATACTGTATTGACACAAACTCTCCATTCTAGAGAGGCCCCAAGTAGATACAGTAAGCTGTAGCTCTGAGAGACATGGACTCAGTAGCCTCAACCAATCACAGCTCCCTATACTGATGAGCAACACAAAAACATTTCTAGCACGCAGCTTTAAACTGTGAGTACTCACTCAAGCAGCCAAATATAGTTTTTATACAGCCTACTGTTGAAGAGGAGGGTTGACCAGCATTGTCCTTCTCAAAACAACTCCAGTTCAATCTGCTCCAGTAGCAGGAGACTCCGTTCAGTCCACTTCCACAGTATCAGAGAGGTCTGGGGCGACACAGAGTATATTACCTTAGACGAACACTAACATCATTATCTGCTGAGTCCTCACAATGAGGAATGTTCAGACAAGCTGCTCTCAGCCTCCGTCTCTCGTCTCCTCACCACTCCACACCATGAGGGCCTCTCTTTCTCTGTCCCTCTCTTCTCTCTGTTCCTCCCTCTCTCTTGCTCCCTCTCTCTCTCTCTTTCTCTCTGAACAAAGGTATGAGTAAATTATACATGATGCAATAACGACATTCTAATTTTCTCAGAGAAGGCAAAAGAGAGAGAGAGCTTGTGGTTGAGTCTGCTGAAGCCATTTTCTCATGACGCACATCGAGGGCAAAGCCCTGTAAAAAAAATCAAAGTCGGTGTAAATAATCATGGAAGAAGGAAACAAAAGACCTGGGTTTGTACCAGGGGAAACATTTTGGTTAACTTCATCAAAAAGTCAGCCACAAGAGCCCCCCCCCCCCCCCTTCCTTTGTCACTTTAATTTATTTTTGGCATTATGCATTCCCAGTTTCCACACGAAAAGTGTAGGGAATCTTGACTTTGGCTCAATACATCCCAGCTTTTTCAAATCATTTTCCAGGACGTTTTTAGTCACATTGCCTATTCCATATGTCAGCAACTGATCAGTACTAGACCTTGCCACTAGGTCCAGTTCTATGGGTCTATGTAAATGTTAGCATCTATCCATAGAAAAATAGATACTGTAAAAGACCTGAGAGATTATACCATCCATACTCAGTAAGCTTTTTCCAATATATTATTTAAGAGATGGAGAACGGAGAACATGCATGCGCTGATGTCTCAGATTTCTGGGGCCTTATTAATATTGCGTAGAAACTATTCTTAAATACTACTTACGAATGGAATTTAGAATGTTCGTACACATAGAAAAATAGTGATTTATCAAACAATCCTACGAGCGTGATACGCACACCTGGAGGAGATAACCATTGATAAATACCAATCGTTTTTAGCCTCAGTGCTTGTGCACGACCTTGGCTATTTGCATTGTGAAACGCTCCTAATTAACCATATATGGTCAAAATCATCCCTTTAAACCTGTGGGGAATATATAACGCCGTACAATTAAAAACAACAGCGCAACCAAAAAAAGCTACGAAAAAAATAACTTTTCAGAGACTTAATAGAGGTGTCTAAATATTTTACTTGGCTTACTCAGTTGTGGCTTGACCAGTAAAAATAAAAACATAGCTACAAAGAGAGGACCATTAGGAAAATTCAAGTTGATTTAGCCATGGCAAATATACTTTAAATGAGTGGGCAACTCACTAATAAGCAATCCATCCTCAACAGCTCCCTCCTGTAGCTATGTAGGCCAACATTGCTGTTCTACAGAATGAACGAGTCGTGCGTTCCGCCTGGCCACTACATTCAGCAGTATTTTTTTTTGCGCATTACATAACCTATCACCTGCACATTAATAGTGGAAACCTTTTCTGTTCACATAGATTAACTCGTTTTGGGATGGTGTTTTTATGGCGTTGTGGGTGCCGTCTATTGCTCCGTTCGTGTTTGTGAACCCATTGATGGCAAAGAAACCCCTCTTGAAATGGTGTATGGAAATTGTATGTTACAGTTTGTTTTGCTAATGATTGCATTCAAAACATTGGCTCATCGAGGGATGTGAGATGCCGATCGGCGAACTCCCGCTGAAAAGTGCCCATTGCTAAACACCCGAGGGTTGATAGCACTTTGATGTGCAACGAAATGGCAAGCGTTTGCCTTTCTAAAGTTGGCCTTAAATCCTTGCAAAGATCCTATACGATTGGTTTTGGGAAACGATATCTATACTTTCAGCAAAAACAGTCCTACCTGTCTCTAAAAACACGCTCTCTGCAAAATGAAGCGTGTGCCAAATCTTCCAACAGAGCACGATCAGCCATCTCTAATTTGATTTCCCATTATCTGAGTCTTTAATAGTATTTCAACAATGGTTTCACTTTCACACGTGCCTCTAATTTAACAAATTACTGTACTTTATACGGATTATTATGTAAAACATGGACTGATGGGGTCAAATGATATATGGCCTGTCAAGATACAGTTGAAGTCAGAAGTTTACATACACTTATGTTGGAGTCATTAAAACTCGTTTTTCAACCACTCCACAAATTTCTTGTTAACAAACTATTGTTTTGGCAAGTCGGTTAGGACATCTTTGCGCATAACACAAGTAATTTTTCCAATATTTGTTTACAGACAGATTATTTCACTTATAATTCACAGTATCACAATTCCAGTGGGTCAGAAGTTTACATAAACTAAGTTGACTGTGCCTTTAAACAGCTTGGGAAATTCCAGAAAATGATGTCATGGCTTTAGAAGCTTCTGATAGGCTAACTGACATCATTTGAGTCAATTGGAGGTGTACCTGTGGATGTATTTCAAGGCCTTCCTTCAAACTCGGTGAGTCTTTGCTTGACATCATGGGAAAATCAAAAGAAATCAGCCAAGACCTCAAAAAAGAAAATGTAGACCTCCACAAGTCTGATTCATCATTGGGAGCAATTTCCAAATGCCTGAAGGTACCACGTTCATCTGTACAAAAAACAGTACGCAAGTATAAACACCATGGGACCACGCAGCCGTCATACCGCTCAGGAAGGAGGCGCGTTCTGTCTCCTAGAGACGAATGTACTTTGGTGCGAAAAGTGCAAATCATTCCCAGAACAACAGCAAAGGACCCTGTGAAGATGCTGGAGAAAACAGGTACAAAAGTATCTATTTCCACAGTAAAACGAGTCCTATATCAACATAACCCAAAAGGCCGTTCAGCAAGGAAGAAGCCACTGCTCCAAAACCGCCATAAAAAAGCCAGACTACGGTTTGCAACTGCACATGGGGACAAAGATCGTAATATTTGGAGAAATGTCCTCTAGTCTGATGAAACAAAAATAGAACTGTTTGGCCATAATGACCATCATTATGTTAGGAGGAAAAGGGGGGACGCTTGCAAGCCGAAGAACACCATCCCAACCGTGAAGCACAGGGGTGGCAGCATCATGTTGTGGGGGTGCTTTACTGCAGGAGGGACTGGTGCACTTCACAAAATAGATGGCATCATGAAAAAGGAAAATTATGTGGATATATTGAAGCAACATCTCAAGACATCTGTCAGGAAGTTAAAGCTTGGTCATAAATGGGTCTTCCAAATGGACAATGACCCCAAGCATAAGGACATCAAAGTCAAGGTATTGGAGTGGCCATCACAAAGCCCTGACCTCAATCCCAAAGAAAATTTGTGCGAGCAAGGAGGCCTACAAACCTGACTCCGTTACACCATCTCTGTCAGGAGGAATGGGCCAAAATTCACCCAACTTATTGTGGGAAGCTTGTGGAAGGCTACCCGAAACGTTTGACCCAAGTTAAACAATTTCAAGGCAATGCTACCAAATACTAATTGAGTGTATGTAAACTTCTGACCCACTGGGAATGTGATGAAAGAAATAAAAGCTTAAGTAAATCACTCTCTACTATTATTCTGACATTTCACATTCTTATAATAAAGTGGTGATCTAACTGACATAAGGCAGGGAATTTTTACTAGGATTAAAAGTCAGGAATTGTGAAAAGCTGAGTTTAAATGTATTTGGCTAAGGTGTATGTAAACTTCCGACTTCAACTGTATGTTGCATGAATTCACAATGGAAATACAATTAAATCTAAAAATTATTTAATTATTACTCTCACAATTTAAAAAATGTTCAACATATATTTCTCCCATTCTACGCTTGGTAAGCAGTTCCCTTATTCCACCACTATGCACCTTGTGTACGCATGGTCATGGCTGTTTTCTAAATTTACATACACTCAATCAAAAGTTCCTATTGATAAATCCCACACTTTGTGTGGAAATTATCCTATGCATGGTTTACGCACAGATTTGTGCCTATGCATGATTGATAAATGAGGCCCCAGGACTTTATTTTGCATTTAAGTAATTCTTCAGTGACACAGTGACACATGGAGGGGCAAGCTGTTTAATATAGACTGACACTCCACACAGTCTTCCCCATCAAGCTGCTGTGTGGTGAAGTCAAAGCTCGGGTGTTGCCTTGTAAATCAAGGTGCCAAATCATATCTGATCAATTAGTGACCTCGTGTCATTACTCTGCACAGTAAACTTTGTGATCTATCATTTGGTGACAGTTTTGCAATGTATAAAGATGTGGATGGCAGTGGAGAGCCTTAAAAAGAAATAGAGCCGCAGTATTGTACAGCATCAGTGCTGCTGAGCGTCATGTCTCAACTAAACTGCTCCCAGCATGCTTTACACCGGAGCAGAGAGCAGGGAGCAGCGCAGCACAGACACAATCGTGGAGCATATTTTACATCTCATATCTGATGGAACTGGCAGATATCAGGCTAACTGTCAGCCTCCAGGAACTGGCTAATGTCTAACCTGCGAAAACAGAAAAGCACCGTGCTAACCCGAGCTTCATTGTGGAATACACACAGGCAGATGCAAGAGGACACTAAATCATAAATTATCTTTCGGAACCAAAGAGGCTGAATTTTCAAAGATGAAATACGACACGTGTGGTTCTCCATAAAGCATGGTTACCTTACTGTATATGCTCTAATGTTAAAGGGATACTTTGGGATTTAGGCAATGAGGCCCTTTATCTACTTCCCCAGAGTGAGATGAACTTGTGGACACCATTTTAATGTCTCTGTCCAGTATGAAGGAAGTTAGAGGTAGTTTGCTGAGCCAATGCTAACTAGTGTTGACTAGAAGTCTATGGGTGTCAGCTAGTATGCTATCTCTAACTTCCTTCATACTGGACACAGAGAGATAAAAATGCCAAAATCCTGAAGAATCCCTTTAAGTAGTACAGGACGCTCCAATTTCAGCTCATTACAAACCTATGCATAACATGTACATATATATTTTTTACCTTTATTTAACAAGGCAAGTCAGTTAAGAACAAATTCTTATTTTCAATGGTGGCCTAGGAACAGTGGGTTAACTGCCTTGTTCGGGGGCAGAACAACAGATTTTTACCTTGTCAACTCAGGGATTCAATGTTGTAACCTTTCGGTTACAAGTCCAATGCTCTAACCACTAGGCTACCTGCATGCAGGAGTCGACTTTTCAAGAGGAAAGGGAATTTCCTATTTTACATTTCCAAGTAAGACTTTTCATGGAGCTTACATCATTCCCAGTAAGTTTATCCAGTCGGGTTTTCCAAATTACTAGTGTCACCAATCCTCCTTGTAAATGCTAATATCAATGGACAAAATGCATCCTGAATGTAATACATTGTAATTAGAACAGGGTGACGGGCATACAAAGTTTTCTTCCTGGTACCTCGCTCTCACCCAGAGAGCTGCCCATGTTGGTTTCCAGTTTGATATTTCCATAGTGTCCTTTTGTACTAAGTCCTTGGCAGCGGCCGGCCCAAGGGAAGGCCTGATCCAAACACAATGGGGATCACAAGGGAAGGCCTGATCCAAACACAATGGGGGATCACAAGGGAAGGCCTGATCCAAACACAATGGGGATCACAAGGGAAGGCCTGATCCAAACACAATTGGGGATCACAAGGGAAGGCCTGATCAAACACAATGGGGGATCACAAGGGAAGGCCTGATCCAAACACAATGGGGGATCACAAGGAAAGGCCTGATCCAAACACAATGGGGGATCACAAGGGAAGGCCTGATCCAAACACAATGGGGATCACAAGGGAAGGCCTGATCCAAACACAATGGGGGATCACAAGGGAAGGCCTGATCCAAACACAATGGGGATCACAAGGGAAGGCCTGATCCAAACACAATGGGGATCACAAGGGAAGGCCTGATCCAAACACAATGGGGGATCACAAGGAAAGGGTTGTTCTGAGGCCTTTGTATTCGAGCAGCATAGAGGCCCACATCGCAGTAATCTCTCTTCCCTCGTTCTCTCACAAGACCCAACCTCAGATCTTCTCCAATTCAGGAAGGACAGAGACCACAATACACTGTCGAACAAACCAACAAGGAACTGTTGATCCCGGCACCGTTTGGAGAAATATGCAACAAGGTCACTAACTAATAACAAGTAATGTAAATCATGGAATGCAAGAGTGGGATTTCATGGCCTTTCCACAATAAAGGTTATGAATAAATACTGCCAATGAATACAGTGCATATAGAATATGAAATATCACTGTCAATGTCAACAGTTGACATGACAATAACGTACACTAAATCATGTCTATTCTGAGGGCTAAAATAAAACAGGCAGCCAAAACGAGAGGCTAGATAAAGAAAACTAAACTCTCCACAAAAGGAGCGTGGACTGGCATTCACATTTGTACAAAATTATAGGTGTATTGAGAGAAGCATGCAGGAGTCGACCGCTTGCACACTCCTAGGGAAAGATGACAACACTCGGCTGCTTCAGTGTACTGTGCTAACTGTGTGCCGAGCAAGGGCTCCCAAAACCACTGCATTTTAATTACAGGCAGCACTGTGGGCCTCTTTGATATGGAAATAGAGCCAGTCATCTTCACACATGGACTGTGCAAATCTTCATGTGACTCGTAGAAACAATGAGCTGTACTAATTCCTCCAGCTGACAGTGCTACTGATTACCGTCCCCTACAGAAACAGCCCTGTGTCAAAAACACACGGCCACCAAGGCCCCTCCAATTAATTCTACATATTAATGTGTGATATTTAGAAAGAGAGTATTCAACAGAGACTATTTACCATAGCCGGCACTGTTGCATTTTGAAGTCTAACTTAATTATGCACAACTATGCTTTGGATTAAAATAAATTGTCCAATTATTTTGCAGTCCAAACGTGAAACATATTCAATGGGTGAGTGAATGAAACAGTTCAAATTGTACCCCTTTGGTGAGTTATGAAATTATATTGTCCATGTGAAGCGATACAATTGCTCAAAATGTACATTGGTTTAGCTTTATTTATACCCGTGTAAAATACTAATACTAATTTTGAAATCATAATGTTCAAACCCAGTTCCCTACCAAACACTTAACAGCTAATGTGATACTAGAGGTCTGGTTGATTCTATAGGGAAATCTCTCTCTATCTCTCTCTGGTACTGTACCTTGGTCTTCAACGTGTAATGTGATACTAGAGGTCTGGTTGATTCTATAGGGAAATCTCTCTCTATCTCTTTCTGGTACTGTACCTTGGTCTTCAACGTGTAATGTGATACTAGAGGTCTGGTTGATTCTATAGGGAAATCTCTCTCTATCTCTCTCTGGTACTGTACCTTGGTCTTCAACATGTAATGTGATACTAGAGGTCTGGTTGATTCTATAGGGAAATCTCTCTCTATCTCTTTCTGGTACTGTACCTTGGTCTTCAACATGTAATGGGATACAGGTGCTGATGGTTTTCAATTTAAAGAAAAGGATGCACTCAACCTATTTAATTGAATGTAATTGTATGTAGTTCATGTAATCTCACAGCAGAAGTCATCTGGACCCAAGGTTACTAAGAAGAAAACAATGAAAGCCTTTATAAAGAAACAACACATTTAGCTTGGACTGCAGCTAAAATACAAACAACTTCACTGACATGTCCCGATGTGCAGTAGATTCAGAATCCGTATTCTAATCTAAAGCAAGATTGCAATTTGGGAGTGTAGTTAAACCCCAGATAAGATTAGCCTAGCTAATTTTTACTTAAAATTCTGAAAAAAATTCTTAAGTCTGATAATAACTAAGTATGAGGACTTACGCATCTCACCAAGACCATGTGTCTAATCATTAATCTACAGTATCCATCTTCAAGACTTGAAAATCATCTGTGTCTGTACAGTTAGATAGCTAGCCTCTGGATGCCCCCATTGTCTGATACTGATGTCTCACTAGAAAAATTTATTTCATCAATATTTCAAGACTCACCCATCACCCATGAGTGGTGAGAATGGTTTGTACTGAGAGGCGTACATTTTCTCTAGGAACAAAACCATTACATTCAGAGATGGAGCCTGGACCCTCTCTAGACTGTCAACGTTGGAAATGCAAAGATCCTTGAGATGTGTTCACCTCAAGCCAGAAAGGGCATAAAAAGATGTGAGGATTCTTTGAAAGTCATTTTAGGCATGTTTCATTTACATTGGAAGTCTTCACTTAATTTATTAAAACTGCATTCACAGTTTGCATAATGCAAATTAAAATCATTGCGCATTAATGTGCTGTAAAGAGCATCTTTTTTTAATTGTGTCATACAAGAAGATCATAATGGTGCCAGATCTGAAGGTGCCAAAGCCCTTCAATAATGCACGTTGAGAACTTGAAGCAGAAAAATCAGAGGACTACAAAAGAAAGACTCCTGTAATGAACATGTTGCCATCGGTTTGCCATCGGTTTTGATCATTGTTGAAATATTCTGCTGCAAATTAGCTAACACTTATAAAGACAGATGTCACAACATGCTCTGCCACATTTATTATCCCCAGAAATCCTCTCCCTTCTGCTGCCACACGCCCTACCTTTACCAGGCCTGCTGTTGTTTACCTGCTTCTCTCATCTTGTTTATCATTAGGCCTCGGCTGCCACTCCACTCCCCCTCAGACATGGAGAGAAGAGGAGAGGAGAGGGGGACTAGTACCTGAGCCAGCCTCAACTCAACTGACTCCTGTGCTCTTTCCCTGCCAGCCTGCATCCAAGGAGCAACATCTCTCTCATTATTCATACTGTAACTGCGGCAACTATTACTATCACACTGACTGATTCAAAATCTCAATTGGAAAAACAAGAAGTTAAAAAAGGAGAGACTTAAGTGAAGATTGCATCTGTCATGGATGACCTTATCCAGTAACCCCCTGACAGACAGACTATCACAAGCCAAGCACAGTAAAGTGTCTGGGGTACAACAAGAAGAAACAGACGTGCCCCGTACACACACACACAGACACACACACAGACACACACACACACACACACTCGCGCGCAAACGCACTCGTATCAACTCGTATCATTTGTATAATTTTACCTCATTAACCCAGAATCATTTGGCCCAACTTAAATATCCAATATAGCTCAACGTATCAAATTCATAAAGTTGCTGTAAAGTACTCTACATAATGTAGGCTATTTATAAAGGCAAGTTGTAACATCAAATGTTATTGATCTTGGAAAGTTGTTATTTCTCATGCTATTAGAGCAATAGCATTTTGAGGACAAGGAGTTCCGTTTGGCAAGGGAATTAGCTACGGATAAACCAAGGCCATACAATTAAACCAACAATTCAACTTACTTTACCTCATTGTTCTAGGATGCATAACTCTGTCTTAAGCATAATCACTAATGAAACCAGATGAAGCCTGTACTGCAAGGGCTAAAATAATCCACAGACAGAACAACAGTACACTTTCAACACACTTTTCTTATTCTTATTTTCTTATTTCAGTCTTCATTGTCAATTCATATTTCTAACTACTGAAGCACAGAAACATCCCATACATATCCATTGTGTCCTATAATAGTTGTCTCTGAGGCTATTATGGAGTGGCACTGATGTAGCAGTTAACAGATCAGACTCAGTAAAAGCAACCATTGATGCAAAATGCACATACCAAAAACATACAAGAAAGACATGTGTAAATGTTTTCAAATCATTATAAAATATTTTAAAATCACCAAACCCATTAGTCATCAATTTCAAATACTGTGTACATAGGCCTACATACATTCAATATTCTGTACATACGGTACATGCATACATGTGTGTGTGTGCGCACACACACACACACACGCGTGCACGCACGCACACACACACACACATTCTCACAGACACACACACATACATAGACTACACACATAAATACACACACACACACATAGTAAATAGAGTGATGAACTAACACTATGTGATAAGAGTAGTAATGTATTCCACAGTAGGTAAGATACCCCTTTTGAGACAACCAGCTCACATCATGTAATTGGAAAGGGAACCATTCAAAGTTAATGTAATGCCCCAGTTTTAAATTGACGCAGCACTGGTCTTCAGCCTGCCTCCGTAGAGAGCACATCAACATTCAAATAAACACACATGGTAGGCTACTGACCCTACACCGGCCTTCCCAGCTTCATGAAGCTAATTGCTGTGCATGATATGCATAGCACAAAATAATTGACCAAATATATATTACAACATACTCCTTAAACTAACAATAGCCTGGTATGGAATAAAACAGATCCCTTTCTGCATGTTGTCTTGCTGAGATCTAAAACCACAATATTTCCATAGACTCAATAACTCAAATCAAGCATTGCATTTGCATTGTGCTCACACACATTTTTCAAAATATGATAACTATTGTGGTCAAGTGTGTTTTAAACTCACATTGCAGGTCTAGATTGCGCTGTCAATAATGACAATATTTCTGTACTGTCTAATCAAAAGCAATACATTTAACCCTCAGGAAAACAATACATTCATCAAACGTAAACGTATGTAACATTATTAGGCTACTAAATAGGACAACACTTGTTCTAATAACACCATTTTTTGTTATTGTTTTGCTCATCATCAGCGGTCGTTAAATGACAGAAAATGAGTTTCCAATTGCAAAGTTCGTCTCGCAATATGCAACTCTATTGATCTGGGATTGAATGGGGGGGGGATCTATTAAACAAGAGAGCCACCGTGAAAGAGCGCCAAGCACAGGCTGTGAAGCATGCGGTTTCGGTATGTCAAAATGCACTTCTAAATCTCTGAACTTACTGGCACCATATGCGTCAGGGAGTCGATATCTTTATGTCCCGATCCAGTTCGGAAATGTTTTTCTCTCTCGCAAAACCACAAGTCCACGTGCAGATAGTCCTGAAAAGCAAACAGTAGGAAATATATGAAATGTTACAATAGGTGAGATTTTAAACCATAAATCTGAATCAAAATGCCAAATACGCACCAAAATGGTTAATAAAGCATTTAAATCAACTTTCATCATCGTATTAAAAGTTAAACAAATAATCCAACGTCCTGGATAATATAGACCTAATCAATATAACCTTTGATTTCAATAACAGCTTTGTGTACAAGACAAACACACAGAGCAAGAGGTCAAATTAAAATATTATCTGTATGTGTAAAAACGTAGGTAGGTTTCAATTATAAAAATCGATTACATCTACCATGTTATTCATATTATATTGTAATGTTCCTTTCATCCATTTTATTGCCGTGTGAAGCGACTGTGGCCTACGTTAATTTTAGAGTATTTAGAGTGCGTAAAAAATAAACAAAGATGGGCAGAAACGGAGAGAAAAGGGACCTGGAAATCGCGGAGTCATTTTTTTATTTCCCTGATAAAATACGAGTTGAAACAGCCGTGCAGTGAACCATCAACAGAACTCCTTTGCTCCTCACTAATTTGTTACCGGCAGTGTTAAACTGTCCGTCAGAGGAAAAACTATCTCATATTGAGCAGCCAGACAGTGCCGAATGTCCCTGTATAGCAATCAGGACAATGTGCTGAATTGGCAGTCTAATTATAAATGTGACTTCCATTGGGCTCCGGTGCCACCTTACCTTATGAGGGAACTTGCACTCTCAACTAACAGCAACTGTTCAAAACAAAATACCATTGCGAGACCAACTTCACCCGAACAGAGGAACACGCCGGACGATTGTTCTTCACCCATGCACCCTCTCACTTAAGACATGATTGTATTATTAGACATCGGGTTATTCTGACGGACTGGACATTATTTGGAAGGCAAATAGGAGAAAAGTTAAGCTGTCTTCAATGAAGGTTTCAGATTCCGCATCTGGGTGGGCACAGCAATCCTATTGTATTTATTTCAAAGGTTAAGAAAAAAGGAACATGGGAATATTCACCGGTAGCAATAGCTGTAGGCTACAGAGTCCATATTTGCAGTGACAGAGAAAACCTCTGTATTCCTCCTCTCATACTTTAAAAACTAGGCTATCCATTGTCAGCTTCCTCTGTTTTATATTAAATTGTTATCACTGCTTGTGCATAAGTTAGAGCTTTAGTTAGAGTTTTAATCTTAGACTGCGAGTGTTTCATTTTGGGAAGCACCTTGTAAATGATGGGCTATCTTCACACAACAGACAAGTTCACACGAACTGCGTGGCATTTGTCCTCCCACTACCTTCGTATATAATCGTGTTTTTGGGAAAATATCAAGCACTTTCAAAAGCCATGTGTGATATTAAAATAGCTAAATATCTGATTATAGTCTACTATGCGGTAAAAGTTATATAAAAATAAAAAATCTAAATTAAAAATGAGGGAAACTATATCCAATCTATAACACTTGGAAACAAATCAAATGTAAATATTTAGAATATTTAGCATACAATTAAATCTGTGCTTCCAATTATCTGCTCTGTATCTATAGCCAGAGTCACACCTGTCCATGATAGGTAAAGACAATAGTGCAAAAGAAACAAAATAATTACACCAGATGACTTACGTTAGTCCCTAAAACAGTCCGAGAGCAGCGCTTTGTATGCTTGTAGGGGAAGCCTTGTCCAGGTATATCGTCTCTAAATGGGATAGCCTTTCGAGGAGTAGTTGGTTTTAATTTATGGCTTATGCATTCTTTTAAGGTCAATTTGCCTGACCTCCAGCTAAAGTTAAGGCAGAGTGAATTCCCAACCTCGTACAACATAGGAAACAATTACGAATATACATGTTTTACACTGAATTATAATTCCGGTCAAACGATGAATGTAGATTACTTAGAGTTTGGAAGAAATACAACTAAATAAACCATATGCTCAAGTTCGAAAAAACTTGTAAATCTCGCATCCAGAAATATCAGGGCGAAAGGAAGGGTATGGAAGGGGACCTAGAGCAACGCGCACGTCATTGTCAATGAATAGTACCGCTCTGTGGACAAAAGTGAAATTGCCTTCCAGTCCCATAGGAGAAAGTTATTGAGCATCCGGATACCAACACCATAGCAAAACACATATAAACTGATGATAATTTTTAAGAGTTGAATTTCGCGAAAAGACTTTGCGGATGCGTAACCAACAATTAAATAAAAAGGGTTGCGCGTAATTCATACAGCCTACTCCTAGCCTACCTAGCTGTATGTTGCTTAAATCAGTAACCTAACTGCTAATCCAAGTGAAATATAGAGCTGTTGATATCAATATCTCGAGACGCACGATTGAATGTAACTTAGAAGTTACACAAGTATCCTGTGGCGGTAAATAAAACAGGGCATCATTATTACAGTAGCTATCCAAACCTTTCCAGAGAACGCTTGCGCTTGTCTTTTTCACGCACTCTGCTTTCGTATTGCGTTTACCACGGCTTTCGCGATTGAGAAACAATAAATAAGAATGTTATCATATTCCCCTTACAAAAAACGCCCTACAAACAACTAATTTCACCCCATGAAACCTGAACAAAGAAGCGTGAGAGAGAGAAAACAGTTTTAACACCCCTATTGACATCGAAAGAGGCGAACTGTTTACGTACCAACAAAAACAGGCTAAATAACGCAGTTTAAATGAAAACACGATACAACATGTTAAAACTAAGCACGTTTTACCTTGAGATCAGCCGAGAAAAGAGAGATGCAGGTCCTGACGGTATCGTATCCCGAGTCGTGTGTTTCGCGCTATATTATGTTAAAACATTACGATTACTATCTGTAGAGAAAAGGAAAGAGAACTAAAGTCTGCTGTGGTTCCCACTGGCTATATGAGGGGATCCCGTTCTTTCTATGAAGTTTAATTGTCAAAACTGCAAGGAGCTTTTGTTGTTATCTATCCTCTTTATCTCCCTCTCTCTCAGAGACAAGAGAAGACGACGCAGAGCTGTCAATCTTGGCAATCAATGTGAGCGGCCATGTCGCAAGTATTCAAAGCATTTCCCGTCGTGCAACATCAGAAAGTGAGTGGCCAGGGCATTGATCTGAGGAAGGCAAAGAGGCAGGACTCCCCCTCCCAGCCCAGACAAGACAAGAGATGCGAAAGAGAGAGAGCGAGAGAGAGAGTTTAGTGAGTGATTAGACAGAGGGAGATTTTGCTCTTGATTTCATTAAATACAACAATTATCCGATTATTATACAGCAGCACAATTGAAAGTTGTGACAACATAATTTGCACTTCAACAAACTCCAATAAGAGTTATTGTCCTATTTACCTGTAAAGTGGACTGTGTAAGGCTTTCTTTTTTGTCTTTTGCCTTACTCTAAATTAATGGAACAATTTTATCAACAGCACATGCCAGAAACGCTCTTCAGAGTTGAAGACAGAAAACTACTCGGTTAGGGGTTAGTTATACTGTACCTATAATATTACACTGCTGGCCTTTATAACAGATCAAAACTACTCGGTTAGGGGTTAGTTATACTGTACCTATAATATAACACTGCTGGCCTTTATAACAGATCAAAACTACTCGGTTAGGGGTTAGTTATACTCTACCTATAATATAACACTGCTGGCCTTTATAACAGATCAAAACTACTCGGTTAGGGGTTAGTTATACTCTACCTATTATATAACACTGCTGGCCTTTATAACAGATCAAAACTACTCGATTAGGGGTTAGTTATACTGTACCTATAATATAACACTGCTGGCCTTTATAACAGATCAAAACTACTCGGTTAGGGGTTAGTTATACTGTACCTATAATATAACACTGCTGGCCTTTATAACAGATCAACTGAAGCTTTGATATGAAGTGACGTGTAAAGAACTCGAGTGTCAACCATACCATTTTATGACAAACGATATGTGGTGTAGGCTATAACAGTCATAGATCGATTGTCTATGTTGGGTAGGAATTTAATGTAGTGGGAATACGTTGTTACACTGTAGCCTATAGCCTACATTGATAATTTCAGCATTATATAGACGAAATATAAGTTAATACAGGAAAGCGAAAGGCAATTGATAAAGTATTTCATAAAAATGTGTCATCGTTTCAAATATAAGAAGATTATCTATCTCAAATAGGGAGCCCGCCTGTTCCCATTCGTCTGATCTGTATAAAATAATATCAATATCAGCAAGGTTTATGGTGTTAGTTATAACTCAGTTATTGAGAACTCAATATATCACTTTTATAAAAGGAGCAAATCATTTTACTGCAAGTCATTGATTAACTCATGGTTAATCATCCTATGATGCATACACATAACATTGGAGATCGATGTGCTATTGTCTTTTCAATACACAAAATAGTGTATAGACTTTGACGTTTTGTTTTGGTTGACATAGCCTACAAGGTTTATGCAAACAAACAAAAAACGTGTTATTGATGATTGAAACAACCAGTGGTAGGTCAACCTGTCTCAAAAAAGTATTTCAAAAAATATATTGGTAGCCCACCAAAACACTTACTTATTACTTTACATATAATAGGCTACATTGTAAAATGTAAATGAAGTGACATTTTTTATATCAAAATAATATTTGGGTCACTAGGCCTACCAAGCAAATGTTTTCCACCCCCTTGAACATTCAATATAAAATATTTCAAAGGCGTAAATATAATTACTGGTTTTTATTATAGGCTACAATTCCATTGACATTCGAGGAATACAATCACTTCTCAAGATTTCTATAGTAGCCTGCTATGTATCCTCAAAATCGTAAAAGACAATAAAACATCTATCGCATCAAAGGTCTGTATAGACCAAACTCTAGCGGACATAATTAACGACAAATAGAACAAAAACATTTCAACAGTAGGCTATACATCTTGATATTAGATGGACAACTCTTCTGAGGAATAATAGTTCAACACCCTTTGTCAGCTGTAAAGGTAGGTAGGCTACAGTGAAGAAAAGTAACGGTCCACCGCGGGGCGATATGCAGGCTACAGGTAAGAGGTAAGTAAGAACAGGTTGCAGCACACTGGGAGCCACTTGAGTTACGCGCTGCCTTCATCTACACTCAACAGAATCGACTATCACTATCCTGCACCATCATCAATTAAAATGAATCCCAACAACAATATGACATAAGGAACAATGCGATAGCTAATTGAAAATGCAAAGGAAAAAGTTTGTAATATACAGCATAGACGGACAAAACAAAGTAAGACCAAACCTTTAACACTCGCTTTCAAGAACAGCAGGACAATGGTTTCATTCATTCAATAGGTAAATAAGACAATGTTGTACTTACAATGACAGGGACAGAAGCAGTAGGAAATACTGTTTGTTAACTGAAGAGTCACAGAGGGCTAAAAAGAGGAGGGGAGGAGAAGAAGTGGGAGAGAGAGAGAGAGCGAGAGAGAGAGAGAATATAGCCCCTTCACAAATCTTATCGCATCTGCTCTGGCTCTTCTCTGTCTTTCATTTTCACATTCCTTTTGTTCAAGAGAAAATCATACCCACACGTCACGTATTTTTATTATTCATTTTGAGCATTACGTTCAAGACAGCAAACCTAACGCACTGCAAACTTTTCCTCACAATAAGTGCGTTGTCTCCTTTTGTTCTGAAATATAAATGTATAATTCAAACAAGCTCATCTTCGCTAGGGGCTAACTAATGCTCACCAAGCTCCCCAAAAAACCTGGAGCATAATACTCAGGTATTGTTTCTTTTTATATGTTATTAAGATTGGTAAGTTCTACAGAAACAAAGGAGTGTAAGTCCTAGTAACGATGGAGAACACTTGTTTCATTATTAAGTGGTCCAAGGAGACTTTGTGTGGATCTTCTATTGGATCTTAAATGAGAACGAAGAAACGCATTGCTCTTCAATGACGATGCAGTCAAGCGATTCCTCAAATTTGAAAAACAAGGATGTTGGCACATTTTGGATTTCCCTCTGAGGTACAATATTCAAATGTGTTCTTTCAAGTAGTTAGAATTTCAGTGTGGTTAATGTTAAAGACAATTAAAACATCTTATCTTATCTGTGTAATTATTCGCAAAGTCATATTGTACATAGGCCTACACTAGGGAAATGGCATGTTGTGTTGAAATCAAGAGGCCTATTGTATTTTTGATTATAAAACATTGATGTGTGCGATGCATATTGTTGAGAGCAATGTGTTTTAATAATTCATTCATTAACTTACTGACATATATTTAATGTAACATTTTATATTTTCGTGTTTCATTTATTTAACATTAAAAAGGTAAGCTAGAACCATTCAAATGGCAGTTAAGTGTACTTGTTAGACGTGACTCATACGCCACCTTTCGGTGACTTTGAGAATTTCCTCTTGCACCTCTCGCTCATGAAACACACTGTAAATAGGATTAATTTGTAACACAGAGAGAGAGGCAAGACATGGTTTGAGGTAGACAAATGAGTTGAAACCGTTTTGAATTCAACTCTAAGCTACTAAAACAACGCAATTCAATAGACTAAATAAATAATAGTTGCAATTTGTCAGCCTAAAAAGCTTAAAGATATCTTACTGTAATATGGTGAAAACTTACACCATGTTCTCATCTGGTCTCATTGAATGTGACTTAACATGTTTTTTGGTTCACTGTGCTAATTAGTGTTCTAAATGTCGCCAGATATGGCTATGCAGATAACTATAATAATAAGATGCAACTAATTTGACAATTTACAACTCTTGAATATGTCAATTAATTTATAATTGATTAACTGTTGATTACATGGATGCATCATTTTTTCTGTGTGTGGTCAACTGAAGGAAGTGCAGATTATTGGCTCTTGGTCCTCCGGTGCTCATAACCAGGCAACTGCCTGCATAAAGGGAGAGATTGTGTCAGTCCAACTGGTTGGGGTAAGGCAGCAGCAAACATCACATTTGCATATCCTGAGCTACTTTGATGCATCTTGAAATGCAAGTCTAGCCTATTAATATTTGAAAAGGAGAGTGCATGAAAATCAACATTTTTGTTACATTAAATTAACACGTGTTCTTCTCCTGTTCTGCATGGTTAATTAGAGAACACTATTCTGTCAGAGGATATGGGGGGGGGGGGGGGGATTTGTTGGGTTAGCACCAGAGCCATTCAACAACACATTACATACACGTCAGCTTCATGTCGGAGTTTAGCTTCATGGCAGAGTTTAGCTTCATGGCAGTATCTTTTTAAATCATACATGATTACAGAGGCTCCTGAAAAGGCGTGGAAGCCTCCTCCACTTGACATCATCCAGGAAACAAATGACACTGCAACAGAAGTTGAGAAAAAAAATGTTTCAATTCAGATCAGTGATAGAATAATCTATTCTTAGACATACTGTCAGAGTCAAAATGGCATGTCCCTTTGTAGTAAAGCAATATACGAAAAGGAAAACCGGACCATAAGGTCTAAACTGTAACCTTTTGAACAATAAACACCGCCTCACTACATTCAAAAATATGTGAGCTCAATAAAATGACAAAGCAAATGATGGTGTGCATTGCAGAGGAGCCATGAAGAACAGAACATAACAAACTGCAACATATTATGTGGCAGGAAACAAGAAGGGATCAATTAACTGTTGGTGGTCGGAAAACCAATTCATTATGACGTTTTGGGTTGGTGGCAAGACTTTAGAAACATTTTAATTATAGATAATAGCTTCATGGGAGGGACATGTGTGTAACATATTTGACTATAATGCTGAACATAGGCCCTTTTCAAGTTGAGGTCTTGATCCTTTGGGAGCTGTCATAAAGTTAGCCATTCCTTTATTGAGATAAAACCCTAACAGGTTGAAGTTGACAATGGTAAACATGACTGAGGACATTCATTTTAACGTGTGCTAAAGTATTCCTTGTAATTCTTGGTCAAAGTTAATTGCAAGTTTAAGGTATTTAAGTATTTGACATCCTGGTTACTGACTGCACTCAACTGTGTTAGTCTTCAGATAATTGTCAAATGATTGTCAAATAAATTATTCTACACAATACACAATAATTCAAAAAAACATTGTTACAAATTGCCAGAATATATATTTTTTAAATGTACTCACCTGGAATGTGTAAATAGGGGTTATTTTCTCATAATGATTTATTTAGGTAAACACTTTTCTGCATAAATTGAGTGTTCACAAGCCTTCCTTTATATACAGTGCTAACAGGCCTACTTTCCATGGTTCAAATGTCACAAGGTTGAAAAGTAAGCAATAAGGCCCGAGGAGGTGTGGTATATTGACCATATACCACAAACCCCAGAGGTGCCTTATTGCTATTATAAACTGGTTTCCAACACAAATAGAACAGTAAACAAGTATTTTTGCATCAAATCCATGGTATATTGTCTGACACTGTATACACACGGCTGAAGTGCTGTTTCAGCCAATCAGAATCCAGGACCGAAACTACCTGGGTTTATAATGTTCGGTAAGGTTTCATAATCATGTTGTAGGCCTACATGTTGTAGGCCTAGCTCTTAAGGTAATATCATACCATAGCTATACAGCAAAAATAAGACAAATTGATACAACATTATTTGACTTGGCACATACTAAATAGGGTACTGCTAATTTATTTGACTCCATATGCCAAAAGAGAAAGGTCAGAAAGGTCAAATCAATTCCCATATTTCCAGAGCAGTATGATGACCAGTCTGTAAACTGGCATTATTGGGTGGGTGCTGTATTGCTTTCACAAACAGACACACTCAATGAACGCTCCACAATCTGGACATGAGCCAGGCATAAAGGCCCAAAATCCACCACACTTCATTATTAATAAATGTCAAGTTATGTAATTAACTCAAACCAAATTTGCATACATGCAAATCCTCCTCCCAATTGGACCTGTAAAGTGGGACTCTGTTCTCATTAGCTGACCCAAATCTCTTACTTGTAACTCCAAATTTCCTCAAAGTTTAGTCAGGATCTAATATTTCCTTTTAGGTTAACAGGGAACGACTAATGAATCATTTTTAAATAAGGGAATCTACATGCTTTGTCTAATTACATAATGATAAGGACGTCATATTTCTGTATTGAACTACTTAATTACCAATTCATTACTATCTGCACAAACTCCACTAATGCATATTGCTAGCTCAGGGGTGGGGCTTGAAAAATGCGTGAGATTCTTACCATGTCAGCAGTGTGTCTTCCGTCAGTGATCAGCAGAGTGAAAATGTAGGTTGTTGCCCCTCACATAAAAAGGTTCACTAAAAGTCAAAGGCTTACAACACCTGAACAAACACAAACACTCGATGACTGAACAATTAACTGCTGCAGAAGAAATGGTGGAATGAGATCTCAACTATGGCATGATATGAAAAGTTGGAAGCCCTTTACACACAAGCAATAACCAATACCCTAACCCATTTAATTATTAAAACATTGGAAAATGTTCAGTCTTCATGGTGAGGGTGTGTTCTCGTCATCATCATCTTCATAATGCTTGCTTTGTAGAGGATGAAAAGGGCCTGAAGATGGCACACATCTGGACAACACATACTCTATACAACCCAAAGTGAGAGAGTGAAGGTGAGCCTTATTAAAACGACTCATCCAATGTTCATTTGTACCAATAACCAACACTGCAAAACATTTCAGCACGGTGCAGGTTTTTTCTTTTGTGCTTGCAGACAGAGTTGTGCCTTAATTTGAAGTGAAATGTGTTGCTAAGAGGCAGACAAAGTTTGAGCTGCTGCTGGATCAAAGAGGAAGCCCAAGGGCATCTGCTTCATTCATGTACACAAAAAGCCCAATTCATTGT
Source organism: Oncorhynchus mykiss (assembly GCF_013265735.2). Classification (NCBI taxonomy): domain Eukaryota; kingdom Metazoa; phylum Chordata; class Actinopteri; order Salmoniformes; family Salmonidae; genus Oncorhynchus; species Oncorhynchus mykiss. The sequence goes on along the minus strand of NC_048570.1, from coordinate 73,184,253 downwards.
AGGTATTGTAAATGCAAACCATTTAAGGAACATGAGAGCAATTCATTGTTTTCTTTAACACAGCATTTTTTGAACATTCATACTCAATCATTTATAGGGTAGAACAACTGTGTTCACATAAACCTGTTCATAGGTTTATGTTCACTGCCTTCAGAAGTATTCATACCCCTTGACTTATTCCACATTTTGTTTTGTTACAGCATGAATTCAAAATGGATTAACATTAAAACAATCTCGCCCATCTACACACAATACCCCATAATGACAATGTGAAAACATATTTTTAGAAACGTTTGAACATTTATTGAAAATGAAATACAGATATTTCTCATTTACATAAGTATTCACACCCCTGAGTCAATACTTTGTAGAAGCACTCTTTCTGGGTAAGTCTCTAAGGTCTTTCCACACATAGATTGTGCAACATTTACCCATTATTCTTTTCAAATTCTTCAAGCTCTGTCAAATTGGTGATTGATTATTGCTAGAAAAACATTTTCAGGTCTTGCCATAGATTTTCAAGTAGATTTCAGTCAAAACTGTAACTCAGCCACTCAGGAACATTCACTGTCTTCTTGGTAAGAAACTCCAGTGTAGATTTGGCCTTGTGTTTTAGGTTGTTGTCCTGCTGGAAGGTGAATCCATCTCCCAGTGTCTGGTGGAAAGCAGACTGAACCAGGTATTCCACTAGGATTTTGCCTCTACTTAGCTCCATTCTGTATCTTTGAAGTAACTGTGTGTATTGAAACACCATCCAAAATGTAATTCATGACTTCACCATCCTCAAAGGGGTTAGAGCGTTCAAATCCCCAAGCTGACAAGGTACAAATCTGTCGTTCTGCCCTTGAACAGGCAGTAAACCCACTGTTCCTAGGCTGTCATTGAAAATAAGATCTTGTTCTTAACTGACTTGCCTAGTTAAATAAAGGTTAAATTAAAAGGGATAATTAATGTCATTTTTTTCTCTCCCGCATCTACAAATAGGTGCCCTTCTTTGTGAGACCTCCCTGGTCTTTGTGGTTGAATCTGTGTTAGAAATTCATTGCTTGACTGAGGGACCTTACAGATAATTGTATGTGTGGGGTACAGAGATGACGTATTCATTCAAAAATCATGTTAAACACTGTTATGGCACACAGAGTGAGTCCATGCAACTTATGTAACTTGTTAAGCACAGTTTTATTCCTGAAATTATTTAGGCTTGCCATAACAAAGGGGTTGAATACTTATTCACTCAAGACATTTCAGCTTTTCATTTTTTATTAATTTGTAAAAATGTCTAAAAACATAATTCCACTATTACATTATAGGCCAGTGACAATTGAATCAATTTTAAATTTAGCTTGTAACACAACAACATGTGGAAAAAGCCTTGGGGTGTTTATACTTTCTGAAGAAAGTGTATATGTCTACCCTGAAAGAAAGGCTGTGCTGTAGCATTAAATAACCATTGAATAAGTTGTATTGCAATAAACTGAGCGAGAATGAGACAATGAATATACTATTAAATATCAGTCTTAAAAAGTTACAGGTTCATTTTATTATTTTCATTTTATGTAGGCATGTACAGTGTGTTGGGAGAGAATATTCAATAATTCTTAACTGTTCAATAATTGAACACCAGCCCATCCCTTATTAAAGCATGTATATTGATTTCGAGATGATAAAAGAGCATAAAAGACCATTTTGGAATCAAAGTACCTTTTGTGTTGGATCCTTTGGTTCAGCTCATGTCCAATCAGAGTCCAGTCAGGATTCCTATGGTGTCTAATAGAGACACTGACTGGGCTTTCACTACTAGACCATCCTCCTTGCACACACCAGCCTTCTAGTGGTCATGGAATATTGTGAATGACACAAAAAGTCAAGCTTAAATACCCAGGGCCATGCCCTTTATGGAAACATGCTATACCTGGGACTGGCAAGGGTTAACATGGGGCATGTTTACCAACAAACAGATCCACCCTGTTACAATCATGTAGGAAGAGAAACATTCACTGTTTTTCACAATTGTTTACTCTGGATTTCATATCAAATTCTCTAATCATTTATAGTTTCAAAATGACTAAAGGTTGTCTCCCCCCAAGTGCTCAATTACGGGATTTTGGAGTCTACTGGGAAAGTCTGGAATTCCCTTTTCTATTCATGTACGTTTGAAAACCTTTTCCTAGAGTCAGTGAGGAACATTTTGTAAAGGATGAATGTGTGAGGCCTTGATTACGTTGAACAGAACAAGACAGAATTAGCATAATAGGCCCTATTTCATTCTCTTTGAAGTCCAGAGCATAGCATAACAAATGTATATGAACCAGCAGCCAAACGTCAATAAATGGAAATGCCACAATCCTCAGTGGATGGTCTTGGGTGAATTTCTGCTGGAGGAGGAAAAAAACAGCCCATTTATTGCAAAATAAGCAGAATAGCGGATGTGATGGGTCTTATACCCACCAGGACTAGCAGGCACTCTGGGGCCCACACTCCCACTCCTCGAGATGGCATGGAGAGAGAGGAGATGTGGCAGCTCCCACTGTGGAGCTCTGGGAGGTGCATCCCCTCTCACATCCCCTCTCACAGGTGTTTTCAAAGAGTACCATGCAGACAAGTGTATGTAATTACTCTCCAATTAAAGATAAAGATCTCACAAGGGAGGTGAGAGCAGTCTACTGGACCACCAGCCAAAGGAGCATAGCCTATAAGCAAGATACCAGTACATGCTATACGAATATGTTAGGACTGTAGAATTATGTATAGGACTGACAGAACAATTGCAATTGATTCTAGTCATGACTTTTATATAGCTGACCTTCCATTTACAGAACATGTGAAAAAGTAAGTTACAAAAAGCTTAGAATCATAATTCCATCAGCTTTGATTCATAAGTTCAATGCCATGTTCGTCTCTATAGGTTTATTTTACAAAGTAAAAGATCTTTGATTTAAAATATATAAATTCTATGCTTCAGATACACCAATGCTATTACTACCCACCTTCCCAGTTGAAAATGTAGAGACACGGAATAGAAAATGCCCTTTAAGAAGGAGAAGCTTTGAACTAAAGAAACATTTCATGGTTTTTTGTATTGAAAGTTTGCCTCATTTGGTTTGAGCCTGTAAAGTTGGATTCCCTTCTCAGATAATAGAATGAAATGTAACAGGGCAAAGCAATCAATAGGAATGTTCAAAGAGAATCCTTGGAGCTGTGATGAGGCTACATTTTGTACTTTTTGGTCAGCATGAAGAGAAGGTTATCAGAACTGGCACAAGATAAAGGGTTTTGAAGATTCCAACACAGTCAACCATATTATTCAACTGTCATCCACAGAGTAGTACAATTATTAAACTGACGCAATATCATATGATTTAAATTAAAAACTGTACAATGGGCTATAAGACCAAAGAGTTTTGGGGGTTCACATTCTCTGAATACCTCAGTATACCGTTATCATTTTATAAAGGTTATTACGACTACTGCATGAGTCGGTTGTTGAAGACAAAACATTTATAAGGCAAATGTCATGTTAATATCTTTAATATTTACATTTGTAATAATTATCATTGTGCAACCTGCCCAAGCCATCCAGAAAATACTATGTTCAATGTTATTTTCCTCCCAATGTTGTAAGCAAAAATAAAAATCAATTTGGCAAGCCATTAAGAGACTGGCAGTGCTAGATACAAACACAAATGACATTTCAAGTGATTTGGTGTAAGAATATGGTCTGAGTTTTGACAAAAATACAATCAACATGACACATGTTCAGTACCTTATCATGTTCATATCGACCTTTCAGTTGGTGAATACTCTCATTAACTTTAAAAAAAAAAATACAAGTTCCCTCCAAATTCAGATCACACTGCAATACGAAACATTCTCAGCTTGAAAATATCTCTTTCAGTTCTACACTATGATACAGTATAATGCTAAAAGTGCAATAACGTGTATAAAACCATTTTCTATTATGGGATTAACATCTGTTAGACACTTCCAAAGTTAATATGCACAGCAGCTTTCACGGCAGACATACATTTTCTTAAGAAAATAGTTACTTAATTTTAGCTCCTAAAAATGCATCAGCGAGTAAGTCCTGCTGCGTGCTACTGAGGGCAGGTTAAATGTTCACTAACACTCATCTACTGTATAACAGTGTAACTGTCAGCACCAAACAAAGTCTTTCTTTCTTCAAGAATCAAGGTTGTATTGTCATCATGGAACAGCACCTCAGTGTCCAGAAAGCGCATTGGCTGAGGGAAAATCAACAAAACACATCAAGTTAGTTTAGGAAGACTATGAGAAATTCTAGAACACCAAGCAGAATGGAAGAATGGGAGGAAATGAAGAATACATTCTTAGCTGGGATCCAATCAAACAGTATTAGCAGGGTTTTAGTCTAGTAAAGTAGAAATATATATATATATATATATATATATTTTTTTTTTTTAAAAATCAAATACCATGGTCTTACTGAATAACAAAGTACAGTACTGTACATGGGTAAAGGTTATTAACCTAAACGCATCCCAGCCACAATGAAGATGATGCAGCAGAACTCACCACAACATAAAGTGCATCATACAACACACCAGATCTTTAAAAGGGAATATTAGTCTCATAGGAAACCATGAGAAAACTACCTTTTTTGAAAGTGAGAAAGACAAAACCCCCAAAACCCAAGTGACCATACACCACATATGGAATTAATGGATCATTGTACCTTACTGGCTCGACTGTAAACTCTCCTTCCAGACTCATATTAAACATCTCCAATCCAAAATCAAATCTAGAATCGGCTTTCTATTTCGCAACAAAGCCTCCTTCACTCACGCCGCCAAACTTACCCTCGTAAAACTGACTGTCCTACCGATCCTCGACTTCGGCGATGTCATCTACAAAATAGCTTCCAACACTCAACAAACGGGATGCAGTCTATCACAGTGGCATCCGTTTTGTTACCAAATCACCTTATACCACCCACCACTGCGACCTGTATGTTAACAACACCCACCCGTAGCACACGTTCCAGCAGGTACATCTCACTGATCCTCCCCAAAGCCAACACCTCATTTGGCCGCCTTTCCTTCCAGTTCTCTGCTGCCAGTGACTGGAACGAATTGCAAAAATCGCTGAAGTTGGAGGCTTTTATTTCCCTCACCAACTTTATACATCAACTACCTGAGCAGCTAACCGATCACTGCAGCTGTACATAGTCCATCTGTAATTAGCCCACCCAATCTACCTACCTCATCCCCATACTGTTTTTATTTTATTTACTTTTCTGCTCTTTTGCACATTATCATCTGCTCATTTATCACTCCAGTGTTAATCTGCTAAATTGTAATTATTCGCTCCTATGGACTATTTATTGCCTACCTCCTCACGCCTTTTTGCACACACTGTATATAGACTTTATTTTTTTCTACTGTGTCATTGACTTGTTTATTGTGTTATTGGCTTGTTTATTGTTTACTCCATGTGTAACTCTGTGTTGTTGTCTGTGTCACACTGCTTTGCTTTATCTTTGCCAGGTCACAGTTGCAAATGAGAACTTGTTCTCAACTGGCCTACCTGGTTAAATAAAAGAAAAAGAAAAAACTACATTGTGAACTGGGAAACATTCTCTGCTCTCTGTCTTTCTGTACAGCATGTCACATAGTGGAATCATTTTGTGTCCTTTTTTCCCTCCAACTCAACTCACATCACAACAAACTTGAAGCAACTGAATGAAATGCTACAGTGTACTGTTAAACCAAGCGGTGAAAACAACAGTCACACAACAACGTCAGACTGTGTGTGAGACTGACTCATTGAACACCGGTTGTTTCTTTTAGAACACATACAGGAGCTGTATCTTTAGGTACCCTTTGGAAACAAACATAGCTGTCGTTTACTCTACAACTATTTAATTTCCAAATATATATGTATGTAAGTGCAGATTGTAGGCTTGGCTGTGCATACTGAACCATCTCTAAACACATTGTCTGCATCCCAAATAGCATCCTATTCACTACATAGGCCCTATGGGTCCTGGTCAAAAGTAGAGCACTATATAGGGAATAAGGTGTCATTTGGGCATTTCCAAATGTCCACACATCATAACCTCTGACCCCGACCCTTTCAGCTGAGCAGCACACATGGATGAGGAAGGAAACAGGACAGGGTTGTTGATAGACACCAACAAGGTGGAAGACACCAAATATACACAAAGACATGCACACAGTCCCACACATATTGCAGAGTGCCATGGATAAGGAAGGGGATCGGGTTAGTCGTCAAGGATAGCCAACGGATGGTGCATGATTGAGCCAGTACAGTAGAGAGCCCGAGAGTGCTACAGGCCAAAGTTAACTGGACACACTCACACAGTATCATGATCAGTCCCAATGTGTTTGCACATTAAAAATAGTGTCACTTAAATTTTTCTCCCTGTTCTACATGTATTGGTGAATACTGTTAGCAGTCTACAGATGGTGGGATAATTGGTGTTGTGGAATGCAGCTGTGAACACTTGTCCCACTGTCAAGGTGCTGAAGCAAAAGGTGTCTCATTTCTTTGTTAATTGCACACAATGCTCACGTAGCTAGTGGCATTTGTGTTGCCCCCTTACCCTGCCCAACACACATTTTAGATAAAGTTACAATAACAATTTACAGACAATTAGCACATTGAGATTAGCTGGCTGCCTGCAGATGTGTAGGTATGCTGACGGTAATGAGACGGGTGATCTACTACCTTCGGAATTACAACAGTGCAATGATCATGCAGACAGAGAGGTGTGAAGCAGCACCCATGTTAGGGAGAATTAGTGAAACCTCAATACCATTAGCATGCTGTTAGTCCTTACTTTGTTTTCTCTGATTAGACAAACGAGAAGTGAAATCCGTTGCTTAGAGGAGGAGGAGGGGGAGGTGCCTGAGAGACAGGAGGAAGAGGAGGAGGAGGTGGAGGAGGAGGTGGAGGAGGAGGCACGGTGGGGATGTTAGGTTGCAGTGGTACTACTGAGAAGTAGATACAGGGAGAAGAAGAAGAGGAAGACAGAGAGGAAGAGGAGAACAGGACATTAGTCACATTAGGAGCAGCACTGACAAATCCAAAGGCAGTGTTGTTTTTAAGACCACTTAAAGCGAGACCGATTCAAGACCATGACTGGTAGGGGGGCAACCAGAAAAATGCTGGGAGGGGGGCAACCAGAAAAATGCTGGGAGGGGGGCAACCAGAAAAATGCTGGGAGGGGGGCAACCAGAAAAATGCCGGGAAGGTGGCGATCAGAAAAAATGTGATTCCAATTCAAGACCATGGTTGTAATTGTGTCAAATCGCAACCATAATTGTCCAGTATTTCTGTGTTAATATTTCAGAAGAACATATGGATGGTGTAGACATTCAGAATGGTGACAATATACTTCTGAGGAAAACAGAGAGACACTCCACTAAGGATCCCTTACCCAAACAGGTCTGTAATAGATACAAAGACAAAATATACAGTATTACATCTTCCCCAAGTCTCCCCTTACTAATAGTGAGAGCGCAACTTTCAAACAATGTCCCCCACTCCTCCCTACCAGCAAATCAAGGAAATTCTGACGAGCGTGACAAAGTTTAGGGTAAAGGACAGTAATGTTAAGAGTAAAGTAGGAAGCCCAGGTTTGAATTGGCGATAAGATTTTAATGTGTAATGAAAGGAGTGTATATATTTGGCCTGGCAAAGTGGTTTTATGGGATGACTGAATGGAAGCTGATTGGTGTCGGCCAGAAATTAAGTCCTCATTGTCCGAGGCAAAGTCAAGACCGAATTAAAACATTTCCGACACCGGGACAAGACTGAGACACCCAACATGTGGTCTCTAGACTGGTCTCAAATACTACAACACAGGGACAAGACTGAGATACTTCTACACCTGCATTGCTTGCTGTTTGGGGTTTTAGGCTGGGTTTCTGTACAGCACTTTGAGATATCAGCTGATGTACGAAGGGCTATATAAATAAATTTGATTTGATTTGATTTGAGATACCCAACATGTGGTCTCTAGACTGGTCTCAAATACTACAACACAGGGACAAGACTGAGACACCCCACATGTGGTCTCCAGACTGGTCTCAAATACTACAACACAGGGACAAGACTGAGATACCCCACGTGTGGTCTCTAGACTGGTCTCAAATACTACAACACAGGGACAAGACTGAGACACCCCACATGTGGTCTCCAGACTGGTCTCAAATACTACAACACAGGGACAAGACTGAGATACCCCACGTGTGGTCTCAAGACTGGTCTCAAATACTACAACACAGGGACAAGACTGAGACACCCCACATGTGGTCTCCAGACTGGTCTCAAATACTACAACACAGGGACAGGGGCTGGCTGGGGCCACTCCCACCATGCCCAATAACACACAAGACAACAATCTGAAATTGAACACTAAACATACCGTACAGTAAAACAGTCAAATATAAGATGTCACTTCAATCAATTATCATGTAGCTGCATGTCAATAAAATGACAATGTTTATTTCTGAATTATACATAATCGCATTGAAAGAAGTTTCCTTTTATACCAAAGAGTTGAAAAAAACATTGATTTGGTCTGACAAGATGCCTCGTGTGATGTATTCTGAAATTTCTCTATGCTGGAAAGATTGTTAGAATTGTTGACTCTGCTCTTCTGTGCATATTAAGCTCCATCACATCCTGACGCTTGAGTGTAAGTCTGTGTGACAGAGAGAGAGAAGAGAAAGAGAAAGAAAGAGAACGAGAGAGGAGGAGAGAGAGAGACGCAACTCATCTAAAGGGTTGCTACTGATGATGCTACTGGAAGAGTGAACCTGCCTGCTGCAAGGTAAAGATGAAAAGTGATCTGGGTGTCTTTTATGAGAGTTCAGAACCGTGTTCAAAGAGCCAGCTACGGGAGGATGCAGTTGAGAGCCTGAGCACAGTCTTCCTGGGTCATTGATCAGCCTCACAAAATAGCCTCATCAAGAGAATCCTCCCCGTCTGAAAGATTAGACACGGATCGCAATTATCTCTGTCTTTACTCATAAGGCCCACACTTATAAGAAATAATATTGAGTTATTAGGAGATGAACGGCCTGATAGGCCGGCTCTGCACCTTTCCCCTCCCCTCCTCCATCATCCACAGAGCACTCTTGAAAGCGAGCTACCCTCTCTTTATCCCGTCTTCAGCTATCCAGAGGATGTCAATGTGATGCAAGGTAGATTTAACTGATATTGTCAGACACATACTTGAAAGATAATCATTTCTGAAAGTGTTTGGCCCTGACATGACGAACATCCACACAAGAGCGTCAGTCTCTTAGAATCTGTGCATGAACCAAAAAGGGGAGGACTAGGTACTCAATCATAAGTATAGTTATTGGAAATGACACATGATTGGCAGAAGTTGTACCACCAAGTTCATGTTTGAAGAGTGAAGACTAAAACATAATGTGGAAGTTTGTAGTGAGAAGATGACCAGTTATTCAGAACATTCATGTATGTCTATCAACACCGTCTACAAAATATAATTTGACGTTTGGAAATGTTGGAAACCTTTTATGTATACAAATTCAAAGAAGAGTCACTGAGAGCATCAAACAGTCCTTTTCTTTGATCCCATGCAGTCATGACTTTCTCCCAGCCTCTGATACATTAGTGTTGGTATTACTGCAGACTAGATGCAGAGTGTGTGTTGGTATTACTGCTGACTAGATGCAGAGTGTGTGTTGGTATTACTGCTGACTAGATGCAGAGTGTGTGTTGGTATTACTACAGACCTGGTGCAGAGTGTGTGTTGGTATTACTGCAGACTAGATGCAGAGTGTGTGTTGGTATTACTGCAGACTAGATGCAGAGTGTGTGTTGGTATTACTGCAGACTAGATGCAGAGTGTGTGTTGGTATTACTACAGACCTGGTGCAGAGTGTGTGTTGGTATTACTGCAGACTAGATGCAGAGTGTGTGTTGGTATTACTACAGACCTGGTGCAGAGTGTGTGTTGGTATTACTGCAGACTAGATGCAGAGTGTGTGTTGGTATTACTACAGACCTGGTGCAGAGTGTGTGTTGGTATTACTGCAGACTAGATGCAGAGTGTGTGTTGGTATTACTACAGACCTGGTGCAGAGTGTGTGTTGGTATTACTGCAGACTAGATGCAGAGTGTGTGTTGGTATTACTGCAGAGAGTGTGTCCAGTTGTGTGTGTTGGTATTACTGCAGAGAGTGTGTCCAGTTGTGTGTGTTGGTATTACCTGCAACCTGCTTGCTCTTGAGGGAGGCCTCTGAGGCCAGGGCGTAAGACATGGTGATGATCCTCTCCTGCTTCAGTAGGGCTGAGTCCAGACCCACCACCTCTGGCTGGTCCACCGCCACAGAGGGCCCCGCCAGGATCTGAACACTAATCACACGGACACACACACACACCATTACACAATGAATTGAATGGCCTGTCAAACTGATCTTCCATATTGGCCCAGTGAGTAGTGGTGGTGCTGTAATATACCTGGACTTGGCCAGAATGTTCTTGATGCGCTCCATGTTGCGATGGCGAGCCTCCACCTCCTGAGGGCTGAGAGGTTCCTCAGGCTCTGTGTCTATGTAGCGCTCAGGGATTAACACCTTCTGAGGTTTGGCCAGCTACACACAGAGAAACACACACAGTAGAGGTTTCCTACTAACAGCTATTCGACTCTAGTACCATTACTGTAGGGATTAGGGAATATAACCATTGAAGCTGAAAACAAGTCTATTCAATTATTTAAACATTGTGAAAGTACTAAGTCCTTAATGAAATGTTAAAGTGACCAGCTCTGACTTGGTGAGGTTTGATGGTGGAGGTGGTGAGGATCAGGTTGTACCTCTCGGCTGAGGTCCAGGTCATAGTCCAGAGTCTCCGGGTCCACCTCCTGGGTAAGTGTGGACGTGGCTGTAGAGCGGAGGGTCAGCCACTCATCTGACTGGGACCGAGGTCTATCACTGTGCTCTGCTGGACACTCCTCACCCTGGACCACACCCCGCGCCTCCTCCCCCTGCACAGCCCGCTCCAGCAACTGCAGGTCAAACTCCTGCTCTCGCCTCCACTGGAGGAGGAGGGGTAGACAGACATGACAGTTACACACAAACACTACTGCTTCACAGACACAACAGCTACACACCAACACAACCATATTGCTGCTTCACAGACAACAGTTACACACCGACACAACCATACTGCTGCTTCACAGACACAACAGTTACAGAGCAACACAACCATACTGCTGCTTCACAGACACAACAGCTACACACCAACACAACCATATTGCTGCTTCACAGACAACAGTTACACACCAACACAACCATACTGCTGCTTCACAGACAACAGTTACACACCAACACAACCATACTGCTGCTTCACAGACACAACAGCTACACACCAACACAACCATACTGCTGCTTCACAGACACAACAGCTACACACCAACGCAACCATACTGCTGCTTCACAGACACAACAGTTACACACCAACCCAACCATACTGCTGCTTCACAGACACAACAGTTACACACCAACACAACCATACTGCTGCTTCACAGACACAACAGTTACACATCAATTCAACCATACTGCTGATTCACAGACACAACAGTTACACATCAATACAACCATACTGCTGCTTCACAGACACAACAGTTACACATCAATACAACCATACTGCTGCTTCACAGACTCAACAGTTACACATCAATACAACCATACTGCTGCTTCACAGACTCAACAGTTACACATCAATACAACCATACTGCTGCTTCACAGACTCAACAGTTACACATCAATACAACCATACTGCTGCTTCACAGACTCAACAGTTACACATCAATACAACCATACTGCTGCTTCACAGACTCAACAGTTACACATCAATACAACCATACTGCTGCTTCACAGACACAACAGTTACACATCAATACAACCATACTGCTGATTCACAGACACAACAGTGATACAACAAAACAACCACATTATTAGTCCCCTTTCCAACTGTTGACTCAGGATTTTTTGCTACAATTTCAAGGCAACATCCAGTGTGAGACTCTACAGATGTTGATTTCTTCTTCTCTGTAGCTATACTGTATATTGTGCATTTTCCCTTTTTCAAATAAAAAAAAGGTGATATTTCTGTGTGTGTTTTCCATTCAAACATACATACAACGGTATACAACATAACAATTGCAACAGTATTCTCCACAGGCAAAACCACCAGCATGTACAGGCCTGTTGATGGGGGTGTGGTGCACATGCACGTGCAGTATGTGAAGTCCCAAACTCTCAGACCACAGCATGCATCACTCTACTTGTGCAGTCAGTGATTAGGGAGAAGATGAGGAGGAGAGAGGGATCCATCTAGCTACATCCATTTACATGTACATATTGGTCCCAGGCATCATTGTGCTTACTAGACAACAACAAAAATGCCCACTGCAGTAAATACCACACATACATATTTAATAAACATGCAATGAAGAAAAAACACATGGCAAGCATGCATTTATTAGGAATATTTGTGTTTATTTCTTATTTGCAAACCTCTACATTAAATATGTGGAGAAGAGGGAGGGAGCTTAGTGATCCTCCATTTGCAGATTAACAGAGAAATAATACGCTGACTTGAGTTCTGATACGACTGTAAATGATTGGCACAATGGATACATGTACTTTACATTAGGCATTGCTGTATGTAGAGTCTGTTAACAAGGAGAGATACGTGGTGGTAAGATCCACAAGTCACCACAATCAGAACTGCATTCACACTGCTAAAGTCAGGCCTTAGAAGCTTTTACTCATATACAAAGACTACACGACTAAAACGCACAGTATTAGACAGATGTTGCATCGTATCAAACGACAAGGCACATTAAATGTATAATGTGATGAGTCAATAGATGATGTTAGAAAATGTTTAATCCAGCAGTCTATATCCACACTTATCCACTCTTTAAAATGGCAGTGAAAATAAACAATGTAAAAAGTCTAGTTTTTTTAATCTGCAGGATTATGTATGTTTTGTCTGAGCAGCACAATGAGACCTGGTTAGAGAATGACAGACCGTTCTAGAAGAAGGGTATGTGGTTAGTATCTTAGCAGTGGGCTGCACGAGTGGACTGATAGGAACACAGACTGAAACACTGTCATGGAGCCTGAGAGTAGGTCAAACTGCAGTTTAGTCAGGGTGGGACAGATTGAGAGAGTTATTAGCTGCTGTGTGTATCTCCAGTATTGAGGTAACATTAGAGAAATGCTGAGAGAACACTTGTTGTTTAGCCAGGGGTGGGTGTAGGGAGGAGAGAGGTAATGGCTATGGGCCGTTAATGCATCAGTAGGGATATGATTCAGTGTAGCACAATCAATCAACTACAATCAACCCCCACAAAGCTCATTTACTGAAGCTGCATTAATGCATCAGTGTTTAGTACTAATAATTCACATAAAGATTCTCACAAGCTAACCAACAAAAAGCACTTTGACACAGTTAAAGATGGCCGACATATAAGAATGTCGTTTCCATATCTCCCAGAGCCTTTAATAGAGTTGAGGAAGTGAGGTTAATCATTACCATGATCACTATCATAGCAGAGTCTACTTCAGTAGAGACAGACTGTAGTCTAAAATGCATTATGTGAATATCTCTCAATCCTTCCAATCATTTTCTTGCGATGGAGCCAAGGACATTTGAAATCAGGGGCCCCGCCTATTCTGTCCTTTCTGTTATTGCATATTCATAGTCTTTCACTTCCTAGGTGAGAACACCAGGAGTTCCACCTGCATGTCACACCACAGCATCTCTCACCTCTCACACAATCACAGCAGTCAATTCTCACACCCACTTACCTGCTGCACCAGCTAGTTCAGGCCAACTCACACACTCAAACTCACATCAACGGCACTATGAAAACCCTACGCAACTGAAATGTATTAGTGGTCGCATGCATTGTTACTTCTGCATGCATTGTAGCTGTAGCTCTAATCGTCATGCTTTAGGCGTGTGAGGCGTAGCTCTAACGTACTGAGCCCAGGTCTGCGGAAAGGGGGCGTTGCTGTGATGATGAGGAGGAGGAGGCTCGTGATGAAGAGGCCTGGCGTTCTCCTTGACTCAGGGTCCTCTTGCGCTGGCGGACCAGAGCTTTCTGGTGCCTCTTCATCCTCTGCAGCTGCTCCTCAGCACTCATCCTCCCCCTACTCTGCTGCTGCAGCACATCCCCAGAGTACAGACGCTCCAAGGCACTCTTTGGTCTCTCCTGAGAGGAGGGAGGGTATAAATTAACACAGCCCACGACACCAGCAAGAGAGAGCAGGAGGGAGGGAGCAGGGGAGAGGATGGCAAAGGAAGAGGGGGAGACAGAGAGGGAGAGGGAGAGCAGGAGGGAAAGAAAGGAGAGATTAAAGAGAGTTTAGCCTCCACCATCATTAGATCAAGATGCAAAAAAGTCTGGGAGTTTTTAACAACGAGAAATTTAGAATGTTGAAGAAATCCCATTAAAGTGGATGATTTTTGGGGGGGAGGACAAAAAAAACTTAATAGTTTAAAAAGTATACATTTTATAAAAAAGCTGTATACAACACTATTCCAGACCGGTATGTTTTAAAGTTTGAATGGAGTTTCTAGCTTAATCTCGGCCTGCACTCCCAGACGATGAGTTCTCGGTCCATGTTGCAACATTAAAGAGGTTCTCCTGTATACTTTTTAGCCAGTCGATCTGAAAGCTGCGCTCACGAGCCAAAAGTGGTCCCCGAAAATTGCGTACTACGAAACATACACTGTATATACAAAAGTATGTGGACATCCCTTCAAATTAGTGGATTCGGCTATTTCAGCCACACCCGTTGCTGACAGGTGTATAAAACTGAGGACACTGCCATGCAATCTCCATAGACAAACATTGGCAGTAGAATGGCCTTACTGAAGAGCTCAGTGACTTTCAGCGCGAGACCATCATAGGATGCCACATTTCCAACAAGTCAGTTTGTCAAATTTCTGCCCTGCTAGAGCTGCCCCGATCAACTGTAAGAGATCTTATTGTGAATAGTATACGTTTAGGAGCAACAACGGCTCAGCCGCAAAGTGGTAGGCCACACAAGCTCACAGAACGGGACTGCCGAGTGCTGTCCTCGGTTCCAAGACTCATTGAGTTCCAAACTGACACTGGAAGCAACATCAGCACTGGTTGTCGAGAGCTTCATGAAATTGGTTTCCATGGATGAGCAGCTGCACACAAGCCTAAGATCACCATGTGCAATACCAAGTATCGGCTGGAGTGGTGTAAAGCTCGCCACCATTGGACTCTGGAGCAGTGGAAAAATGCATTCTCTGAAGTGATGAATCACGCTTCACCATCTGACAATCCAATGGACGAATCTGGGTTGCCAGGAGAAGGCTACCTGCCCGAATGCATAGTGTCAACTGTAAAGTTTGGTGGATGAGAAATAATGGTCTGGGGCTGTTTTTCATGGTTCGGGCTAGGGGGTGCGTGTTCCAGTTAAGGGAAATATTAACACCAACAATGAAATACAATACAATGAAATTCTAGACGATTCTGTGCTTCCAACTTTGAGGCAACAGTTTGGGGAAGGCCCTTTCCTGTTTCAGCATGACAATGCCCCCGTGCACAAAGCGAGGTTCATACAGAAATGGTTTGTTGAGATCGGTGTGGAAGAACTTGACTGGCCTGCACAGAGCCCTAACCTCAACCCCATCAAACACCACCCAACATTAGTGGCCAACCTCACTAATGCTCTTGTGGCTGAATGGAAGCATGTCCCCGCAGCAATGTTCCAACATCTAGTGGAAAGTCTTCCCAGAAGAGTTGTGGCTGTTATAGCAAAGATGGGATGAACTCCATATTAATGCCCATGATTTTGGAATGAGATGTTCGACGAGTGTCCACGTACTTTTGGTCATTTAGATATGTGCACCACATCATTGATATTTCTCAGGCTCTGCTGTGTGTGCATCTTGGGGTCGTGGCTAGAACTTGGAATGCTAGGGAGCTGGCCCACGTGGGGAACGATGTAGGTAAAATGTCGCAGCACAGCTTCCAGAATATGTTTTGCTTTCAAACTCAGGATTTCGTGGCTAATTGAACTAAGTCATTCTTCTCATATTATGCATGTATGATCTACATATTGACACATCAAGCCCAAAGCAGGAGGTTTAAAAATACTTAGTGGTCGCCAAAGTTCCGGAGCATGTCTTTAAACCAGTCATTCATTAGCATTGCATAGGCTGTCTTGCACCCCCTCAAGTTGTAGATGACTAAAAGGCGGCTGAAATTCCTGATTTGGCCTCATTTGAGATTTCGTTCATTAAGAAATGCTAGCGGCCATGACTGAATTTAAACGTGAGTTGATTTCGGCGTGTAGTTTGATGTGGGTGTTTTGTGTGTGTGTGTGTCCGCAGGTGGAAAGAGTTAGCCAAATTCTTTCGACTAGCATCACTACTCTGGACGGTTCTGACTTAGAATATGTGGACAACTACAAAGACCTAGGTGTCTGGTTAGACTGTAAACTCTCCTTCCAGACTCACATTAAGCATCTCCAATCCAAAATTCAATCTAGAATCGGCTTCCTATTTCACAACAAAGCACCCTTCACTCATGCTGCCAAACATACCCTCGTAAAACTGACTATCCTACCGATCCTTGACTTCAGCGATAACATTTACAAAATAGCCCCCAACGCTCTACTCAGCAAACTGGATGTAGTCTATCACAGTGCCATCCGTTTTGTCACCAAAGCCCCATATACTACCCACCACTGCGACCTGTATGCTCTCGTTGGCTGGCTACATATTCGTCGCCAGACCCACTGGCTCCAGGTCAGTCTTTATAAGTCTTTGCTAGGTAAAGCACAGCCTTATCTCAGCTCACTGGTCACCATAGCAGCACCCACCCGTAGCACGCGCTCCAGCAGGTATATTTCACTGGTCACCCCAAAAGCCAACTTCTGCTTGGCCGCCTTCCCTTCCAGTTCTCTGCTGCCAATGACTGGAACAAATTGCAAAAATCACTGAAGCTGGAGACTTATATCTCCCTAACTAACTTTAAGCATCAGCTGTCAGAGCAGCTTACCGATCATTGCACCTGTACATAACCCATCTGTAAATAGCCCACCTGTCACGCCCGGACCTTAGTATTCTTTGTTTTCTTTATTATTTTGGTTAGGTCAGGGTGTGACATGGGTGATATGTGTGTTTTTGTCTTATTCTAGGGTGTTTGTACTGTCTTGGGTTTTTTGTAGATTTATGGGGTTGTTTTCATCTAGGTGTCTATGTTATGTTGCACGTTGTTTATATAGCGGTACACGTTCGTCTTAATCGTTTTGTTGTTTTTTGTTTAAGTGTTCTTTGTATTCTTCATTAATAAAGAAGAATGTATTCACACCACGCTGCGCTTTAGTCCCCTCCATATGACGATCGTGACAGAATAACCCACCAACAATGGACCAAGCAGCGTGGTAACGGACAGCAGCAGCAATCAAAGGACTTCTGGACTTGGGAGGAGATTCTGGACGGCAAAGGACCCTGGGCACAGCCAGGGGAATATCGCCGTCCCAGAGCTGGAGGCAGCGAAAGCAGAGAGGCGCCGGTATGAAGAGGCAGCACGGCGTTGCGGCTGGAAGCCCGAGTGGCAGCCCCAAAAATGTATTGGGGGAGGGCACACGGGGAGTGTGGCGAAGTCAGGTAGGAGACCTGCGCCAGCTCCCCGTGCTTACCGTGGAGAGAGAGGGCGTTGTACCGGGCAGGCACCGTGTTATGCGGTGGAGCGCACGGTGTCCCCGGTGCGTGTGCATAGCCCGGTGCGCTACATTCCAGCTCCTCGTATCGGCCGGGCTAGAGTGGGCATCGAGCCAGGTGCCATGAAGCCGGCTCTACGCATCTGGTCTCCAGTGCCTCTCCTCGAGCCGGCATACATGGCACCAGCCTTACGCATGGTGTCCCCGGTTCGCCTGCACAGCCCAGTGCGGGCTATTCCACCTCGCCGCACTGGCCTGGCTACGGGGAGCATTCAACCAGGTAAGGTTGGGCAGGCTCTGTGCTCCAGATCTCCAGTGCGCCTTCTCGGTCCGGTCAATCCGGTGCCATCTCCACGCACCAGCCCTCCGGTGGCAGCCCCCCGTACCGGGCTTCCTGTGCGTCGCCAGAGCCCAGTTCTCCCTGTTCCTCCTCCCCGCACTTGCCCTGAGGTGCGTGTCCTTGGCCTGGTACCACCAGTGCCGGCACCACGCACCAGGCCTACAGTGCGCCTCGTTTGTCCTGAGCCGCTAGAGTCTCCCGTCTGTCCTGAGCCGCTAGAGTCTCCCGTCTGTCCTGAGCCGCTAGAGTCTCCCGTCTGTCCTGAGCCGTCAGAGCCGCCAATCTGTCCTGAGCCGTCAGTCAGCCAGTAGCTGCCAGAGCCGTCAGTCAGTCAGGAGCTGCCAGAGCCGTCAGCCAGCCAGGAGCTGCCAGAGCCGTCAGCCAGCCAGGAGCTGCCAGAGCCGTCAGCCAGCCAGGAGCTGCCAGAGCCGTCAGCCAGCCAGGTGCTACCCCTCAGTCCGGAGCTGCCCCTCAGTCCGGAGCTGCCCCTCAGTCCGGAGCTGCCCCTCAGTCCGGAGCTGCCCCTCAGTCCAATGGTGCCCCTCAGTCCAGTGGTGCCCTTTAGTAGGGTTGCCAGTCCTAGGTTGGCGGCGAGGGTCGCCGTTCCTAGGAGGCCACAAAAGCGGACTAAGACTATGGTGGAGTGGGGTCCACGTCCAGCACCCGAGCCGCCGCCGTGAAAGAGGCCAACCCGGACCCTCCCCTTTAGATTAGGATTTTGCGGCCGGAGTCCACACCTTTGTGGGGGGGGGGGTACTGTCACGCCCGGACCTTAGTATTCTTTGTTTTCTTTATTATTTTGGTTAGGTCAGGGTGTGACATGGGTGATATGTGTGTTTTTGTCTTATTCTAGGGTGTTTGTACTGTCTAGGGTTTTTTGTAGATTTATGGGGTTGTTTTCATCTAGGTGTCTATGTTATGTTGCACGTTTGCACATTGTTTATTTGGCGGTCACGTTCGTCTTAATCGTTTTGTTGTTTTTTGTTTAAGTGTTCTTCTTGTTCTTCATTAAATAAAGAAGAATGTATTCACACCACGCTGCGCTTTGGTCCCCTCCATATGACGATCGTGACACCACCCAACTACCTCATCCCCATGTTATTTTTTTTGTTTGTTGCTCCTTTGCACCCCAGTATCTCTACTTGTGCATTCATCTTCTGCACATCTATCACTCCAGTGTTTAATTGCTAAATTGAAATTATTTCGCCACTATGGCCTATTTATTGCCTTACCTCCCTAATCTTACATTTGCACACACTGTATATAGACTTTTCTATTGTGTTATTGACTGTACGTTGGTTTATCCCATGTGTTGTTTGTGTCGCACTGCTTTGATCTATCTTGGCCAGATCGCAGTTGTAAATGAGAACTTGTTCTCAAATGGCCTACCTGGTTAAATAAAGGTGAAATAAAAATAATACAAAATTAAATATTTCACCTACTTCTGAGTTATAGTTATTTGTGTTCCTTGCTTCAGCAAAGCCAGTCTATATATCAAAATACTACTACTTGGCCTGCTACTACCACATTCACACACTACTACTACTACTACTACTACTACTACTACTACTACTACTACTTCTACTGGGATACAGTCACAACTACTGCAGTCAGTAATTCTACTGTTACTATACAACTAGCGGCTATTATCCCACAGCTGTAATACACTAGCCTACATTTTTCATCAATAGCAATTTAAACTTCTAAACTTGTTTGATTATTATAACAATACTGTTGGCCAGCTGGAATAAGTCAAAAGTTTTCTTCATGGGAAAATAACCTAGTTTTTTCCCATGTACTCAGCGTTTTGTACTAGATGCTGCATCTAATCAAGTCAGCTTGTCTCAGCTCCACAAAAGTAAAAGCCATGACAGGATTTAGAAACAATATTTGTGATGCCTCTCCACCTACTCTCTTGACTCCTAGTCAGTCAGAAATAGTTGGAGTCTTACCTTCAGGCCTGAGGCGGCTGAGGCTCCTCTTCGGAGGGTAACATATGAGGAGATGTTTGTGGACTGATTTAGCCTGGATGAGGAGCCAGCCGGCCCTGAGAGAAAGACAGTAAATATGAAAACACGACTCCCAAGTGAGCACAAGAGCCAAAGCATGTTCAGTGGGTACATTACAAAGCACATATTTGCTGCTGGTGTGAACACTATAAAAAAACTGAAAGCTGTTTAGTCTTATAAGCTGTTTGCTTATTCTGAAGAGTAAGACTTCTTCAAAGAAACAAACATGTTATTACACTTTACATCAAGGTGCATTACATGTGTTGGACCTAGAGCTACTTACCTCTGCTTGGCAGGGTCTGGTAACCACCATCATGCCCCAAGGCCCCCAGCCTCATGTGACCAGACCCTCCCACTCCCAGAAGCTCAGGTTCACTCAGGAAGGTGCGCAGCTCCACCTGACACCCACAGAGACAGAGATCAGTACCACACAGACACACGGCTCCATAGCTCTCTCCAAGCACACACCTTGTTGTCTTCGTTGGTGTATTGGCCGATCTCCCTGTCCCGCTTGCGTTCGTCAGACTGTCGTTTGAGGCCTCGTACAGACGTGTGTCTGATGACGCTGGTTTCCCTGGGCAGCGGAGGCACGGCGGGGGCGTGGTCCTCAGGACTGTATAGCTGAGGTAGTGGTGGTCGGGGAGGGGCGCCCTCATTTGCCTGCAGAGAAAACAACCAACCAGCATATCCTTTACCATCATATTCAACCACATTTACTATCAGATAGGATAACATTCAACACTATGTCCTTCGAGTGAGAGAGGAGTGGGGGCCACTCACCCATTTTGACACAGATATGGGGAGGGCTGCGGTGGTGTGCTGGGTGGAGGTGGGGGTTGTGGGGCTGAGGTGGGGGCTGTGCTGCTGGGCCAGTCTCATCTCTCCCAGGGAGGGACTGGCAGACAGAGAAGGCACTGACGATGGCGACACGGAAGGCACAAGTTTTCTCTCTAGAGGCACAAAAACACACACGTAAAACACACAGCATACACGTTAAAATTACACAAAACCCCCACACTCCACCCACAAAAGCCAAATACACATACAAACCATAATCAACTCATCCATTTTGTCCCCTGTAAATATATAAGCACATGACAAGTAGCATCCATTTCTCTCTCTAGCTCGTCCTGAGCTCCAGTGTGTGCTAGTAGAGGCAAGCGGAGGCAGAGCCACAGCACTCCTCTCACCTGGGTTGGTCACAGAGGAGATGGTGACTTGGTAGTTGGCTTTGCTGGAGCTGAGGCCTGCTATTACGTCTTCAATCCTCCACAACTCCCTCTTGATCTGGAACTTCTCCTTCTGCTCATAGACAAACACACACACAACCATGAACACAAACACTACAAACGTTGTTCCCATCCCTCTGGGAATCTGTACGAGAGTATGTGTTTGCAGTGGTGTGGTTATGGTGCGATCCTGACCTGAGAGAGACCACTGCGGTTCATCTGGCCCTCCAGAGCTGTCCTCAACCAGTCTACATTTCTCTCTAGGCTGCTGTACTCATTCCACGCATTCTCCATCTCCTGCATGAAGCAAGAGAGACATAGATAAAGAGAGAGTGAGAGAGTAAGAGAGGGAGCGAGATAGAGAGTAAGAGAGTGAGAAAGACAGAGAGGGAGGTTGTGTGGTCAGTCAAATCAGTGAGCCAGGCTGTGTTAGGTGAGACAGAGCAGGCCTTACCGTGGACACCTGAGAGATCTCAGCTCTGATGTGCACCACGTCCTCCTGCAGTAGTCTCTGCTGGTAGGATATCTTCTCCTGGTGGGCCGGCTGGTCCCGGTACTGCTCCATCTGCTGGTGGGACACGTCCAGCACGGACTCCAACTTGTCCTGTAGGACAGGACACCACGAGGGCGTGGGGTATTCACCACGAGACCATACGGGGGAGCTAATACACACGTACACATACCCAGGCACACACACACACAAACAAACACAGAAAACCCAATACCTTGTCTTCCTTGAGCGTGCGGATCGTTGTTTCCAGCTCCTGAAGGATCTTGTCTTGTTCACACAGTCGGCTTAACTTCACCTGCACAGGGAACAGCAGCAGGCAGCACAGAGAACAGAGATTGATAAGGTCTATTAAGAAGACTAGGTCTATGGCTAGAACAGGGACACTCTGCCCCGCAGCTTCTGGTAAACACTATTCAAACCACAGTGCCCAGCAGAATGAATTGATAGTCTACTGTAGTCTGCTCTGTCTGTAAATATGTCAATAAGACCCATCTCTTTGAAATGCCCTGAGGACCTCTTTTCATCTTCTCTGTGTGAAAAATAAAGAAATAAAGCTTTATACTGTCTGCTTGTGGAGAATGGTAATGCCCATTATAAGTAATCATAATCAAAAATCCATATTTTGAAATTCACTTTTCGAGAGAACAGTGCTTATTGAGACTGGCATATTTGTTTCCCCGCAGAAATGGGTTATATGTTTCTGAAAACAAAATAAGACTGCCTAGTTTACAATCTTTCTCACACACTGAGTGTTTATTCTTGAGTTCTATTTATCATTCTGTTCAATTAATAATTAAGCTGTTTTTTATTTCACAGACGTATATTGTTGTTTTAATTGCATGAAATATTCATTGTTCAAACAAATCCACCAGCAAATTCTTATAAATTGTTAAACTGGAACAATGCTAATGATGAAAAGCCAAGACATCCAGCTTATTTACCTCCATTCTGAGCAAACAAAGAATTAAAAAGGCTGGATGACAGAAATCAAACTGAAAAATTTAAGAGCTCTACGTCTAAAATCCCATTACATGTATTTTTCCCTTTAAATTGAGAGCTGGAAATAAAATCCCTCGTCGATACTCTCAGGCTTTAACAGTGAAGCTGTCTGTCCCCACAGTGCTGCATCTTCGCTCTGCTCCGTTCCCTCCCTACACACCCTCTGTTTACCACAATTACACAATACCAACTTCTCAAATCCTCAGTTCACTGTCTCTGTAGTGGGTTGTAAGATGTGAAAAACGATAGACGTTGAAGAAAAGGAGAGAGATGGATAAACTGGGTGTGGGGGCCGGTATACTTACATCAACATCGCTCTCTGCTATCTGAACAGGTCTCGATGGTCTGTCTTTTAGAGTTTCACGGCCTGTAACCTGCAATGCCCCAAAGGCACAAATACAACCTTACTTTTCCCAGTAATAGTTGCAAAAATAAGTTCAACTACCCTAAACATGAAAACCAACATTCAATAGATAACACTCAACAACAACATTACAGCAATTATCAAGCAACAGCATGCGACCTTGCTAAGGACATTGGGATGGCAGAAACCACAATGTAGAACAGGTATGTAAAAATGATTCAACAAAGAAGACGTGGGTAGTAGTGTGCACAAGACAATGCAATATGACTGCTTTAAAAGCTGTGCAAATATATTTATGGTCAAAAACAGCATCTGTGCATTTAAGAGAGAGGCCACAACGGAGAACCACAAAGCTGCTCTTTCCTGGCAGTGTGTCCGTGGGTTTAGTTAACGACCGTGTCCTCTTTATGAACCAAGAGAAAGGGAGGAACTAGCAGGAAATATGGCACCTCCTTCAGATCCTCTCTGTTACAGTGATAAATCAGACTTGGCCAAATACATATCTCAGAGACGTCAGTGAACTGGCCCAGTGAGAATTGGTATAAACTGTAGATATATTTCAGTGTCTTTCGCTAAGAGATTTCAATTGACTTAATGCCTAAACAGAGCTAATGATTTCTGTTGATACATTTCAAAGGGCATAGAGATGTAGGTGTGTTTACAATTATCACCAAAGCACACATTATTTAGTTGACCTTATAGCTCTGAGTCTGTTAAATGATAATCAGTTTTGACGTTTCTCAAAGAGCACCCTTGGGTCGTCTCTATAGTGGTTACAAGACAAACCAAGGAAAAGAAAGGCTTTGAAACAAAGTGCAATCCAGGGTTCAACAGCATGCAATGGGACTCCCTCTCACAGAGAGCAGAGACAGAGTCCACATCAGTCAGTCAGCACACACTGACACAGCATCACCATGATGGACTACAGCACCCAGCAGGCCAAGCTATGCACTACAGTCACCGGTGGGTCTCTCTTCTAACATGGCCACTCATCACAGCAAACATGGGCAGGTGAGGAGTGCATTATACACATTCTATTAGGAGAAGCAGTGGAATCTCTTTGTATGCACACCATCCTTACATTCCAACTGGACCCAAAACCTGGAGGGGTGTTTTCTAACACATTGTGTACCATAACGATCAACGGGTCAATACTTTTGATCTGTTTTAAAACAGGAAATAGAGAGGTGTTACATCAGAATGTACACATCGATAATAGAACTCCCCACTCCAAGAAACAGAAGGTTAATTAAGGTTTGTGGTGTTGTACATACAAATCACTTCAGGAAGATCAGATGCTTTGTACTGTTGTTAATGGAAGAGAATTGCTGATAGCAGAATGTAGAATCATTACAACACACAAGGTCATTCTGCTGAAGCTGGCATTGGACTTACACTACCGGTCCAAAGTTTTAGAACACCTACTCATTCAAGGGTTTTTCTTTATTTTTACTATTTTCTACATTGTAGAATAATAGTGTAGACATCAAAACTATGAAATAACATATAGAGAATCATGTAATAACCAAAAAAGTGTTAAACAAGTCATAATCTACTGTATTTTATATTTGAGATTCTTCAAATAGCCACCCTTTGCCTTGATGACAGCTTTGCACACTCTTGGCATTCTCTGAATTCTATGAAGCCGCACAGCAGCAAGATATTTTCCGGGTTCGAGAGCATCAAATCCGTGATGTATCATGGGTAAATTGTGACTGACTGATCTACAAATAATATTGTGTAGTTTTTTAGGATGCAAGGTGATTTGTAGATCAGTCAGTCTCGACACGCCTTTAATGTCGGCTGCAATGTCGAACGTGCCCATTGTAGGTCTCTTTTAGCAGCATTGCCTGATGGGAAGTGAAATTTATGACGCAAAATTTATTTTTTGACATGTAGTACTGTGCTGCTTGAAACTTCAGTTCCCATCAGTGGAGGTATGATATTTTGGCCCCATGTTTTCAGGGTTGAATATGTACTATTCCAAATGTAATTTTATCCAATTGCAAGGATAGCTAACTTTGACACAATATAGAAAATTATATAATTTATACTGTAGCCGATAATCATATCATTTTATGTATGAGATCATATTGCACTCAAGTTGTTTTCTTTGCTGAATTGATAGTAAAGACACACAGATGAATGCAGCATAGCATTATTCTCAGTATACAGAGCATTAGTAACAAAAACAACAGTGGTTAAAACACACAGAAGGCAGTTTAAATTCCAACATCAACCTAAACCACACAGCCCTGAGGAACGAGGTCAGAAAGAAGAGGAGAGAGCAGCAGAAGGAGGTGTGTGAATGAGGAAGAGACTGACACTGTAGACAGTGGAAGGAAGAGCAGGATGCAGGCTACAGAGGAGAGAGGAGGAAGAGAGATAAATCATCATTTACATGATCTTTTCTCTTGATGCCCACCTTCAGATCTAGATAATCCAGGTCCTTCTTCAGTTGCATGTAAGTATCATCTGCCTGACAGACAATGAGGAGTGGAGAGACAGATCACAAGACGGAAAGCTGCAAAGGATGCTAGGAGGCTATAGTATAGGAAGACTAGTCAGGTGCTGTTACAGCACAACTCTATATCTCTACTTCATTCTCATTGGAGAGATCATATCAATACAGTCAAATGAATATTTATGAGGCCAAATAGGACAGAAAATCAGGCAAATTGATTCGGTTATATTATGAGAATTTACACCAAACTAGATTGTAGTGTAGGGCTGCTATCTAAATAGTTTAGGGATGCTTACACAAATAGCTTAAGCATTTCATAGGGCAGTATACTGCTTATAATTCAGTTCGCCACCAAATCTCCGGCATGGGTGAATTATGTCTACATGAGGATGAAGAGAACATACGTGTTGATGGAGAGAGACTGAGCAGGGTTGTCATTGAGCACCTTTACAGTGTCACTGTGTTTGGAGAGACTGAGCAGGGTTGTCATTGAGCACCTTTACAGTGTCACTGTGGTTGTGCAGGTCTGAGAACAGAGCAGTGCACTGTGTTTGGAGAGACTGAGCAGGGTTGTCATTGAGCACCTTTACAGTGTCACTGTGGTTGTGCAGGTCTGAGAACAGAGCAGTGCACTGTGTTTGGAGAGACTGAGCAGGGTTGTCATTGAGCACCTTTACAGTGTCACTGTGGTTGTGCAGGTCTGAGAACAGAGCAGTGCACTGTGTTTGGAGAGACTGAGCAGGGTTGTCATTGAGCACCTTTACAGTGTCACTGTGGTTGTGCAGGTCTGAGAACAGAGCAGTGCACTGTGTTTGGAGAGACTGAGCAGGGTTGTCATTGAGCACCTTTACAGTGTCACTGTGGTTGTGCAGGTCTGAGAACAGAGCAGTGCACTGTGTTTGGAGAGACTGAGCAGGGTTGTCATTGAGCACCTTTACAGTGTCACTGTGGTTGTGCAGGTCTGAGAACAGAGCAGTGCACTGTGTTTGGAGAGACTGAGCAGGGTTGTCATTGAGCACCTTTACAGTGTCACTGTGGTTGTGCAGGTCTGAGAACAGAGCAGTGCACTATGTTTGGAGAGACTGAGCAGGGTTGTCATTGAGCACCTTTACAGTGTCACTGTGGTTGTGCAGGTCTGAGAACAGAGCAGTGCACTGTGTTTGGAGAGACTGAGCAGGGTTGTCATTGAGCACCTTTACAGTGTCACTGTGGTTGTGCAGGTCTGAGAACAGAGCAGTGCACTGTGTTTGGAGAGACTGAGCAGGGTTGTCATTGAGCACCTTTACAGTGTCACTGTGGTTGTGCAGGTCTGAGAACAGAGCAGTGCACTGTGTTTGGAGAGACTGAGCAGGGTTGTCATTGAGCACCTTTACAGTGTCACTGTGGTTGTGCAGGTCTGAGAACAGAGCAGTGCACTGTGTTTGGAGAGACTGAGCAGGGTTGTCATTGAGCACCTTTACAGTGTCACTGTGGTTGTGCAGGTCTGAGAACAGAGCAGTGCACTGTGTTTGGAGAGACTGAGCAGGGTTGTCATTGAGCACCTTTACAGTGTCACTGTGGTTGTGCAGGTCTGAGAACAGAGCAGTGCACTGTGTTTGGAGAGACTGAGCAGGGTTGTCATTGAGCACCTTTACAGTGTCACTGTGGTTGTGCAGGTCTGAGAACAGAGCAGTGCACTGTGTTTGGAGAGACTGAGCAGGGTTGTCATTGAGCACCTTTACAGTGTCACTGTGGTTGTGCAGGTCTGAGAACAGAGCAGTGCACTGTGTTTGGAGAGACTGAGCAGGGTTGTCATTGAGCACCTTTACAGTGTCACTGTGGTTGTGCAGGTCTGAGAACAGAGCAGTGCACTATGTTTGGAGAGACTGAGCAGGGTTGTCATTGAGCACCTTTACAGTGTCACTGTGGTTGTGCAGGTCTGAGAACAGAGCAGTGCACTGTGTTTGGAGAGACTGAGCAGGGTTGTCATTGAGCACCTTTACAGTGTCACTGTGGTTGTGCAGGTCTGAGAACAGAGCAGTGCACTGTGTTTGGAGAGACTGAGCAGGGTTGTCATTGAGCACCTTTACAGTGTCACTGTGGTTGTGCAGGTCTGAGAACAGAGCAGTGCACTATGTTTGGAGAGACTGAGCAGGGTTGTCATTGAGCACCTTTACAGCTTCACTGTGGTTGTGCAGGTCTGAGAACAGAGCAGTGCACTATGTTTGGAGAGACTGAGCAGGGTTGTCATTGAGCACCTTTACAGCTTCACTGTGGTTGTGCAGGTCTGAGAACAGAGCAGTGCACTATGTTTGGACTGGCTCTTCTAGGGCAGGGGTCGGCAACAGGCACCTTTACAGCTTCACTGTGGTTATGCAGGTCTGAGAACAGAGCAGTGCACTATGTTTGGACTGGCTCTTCTAGGGCAGGGGTCGGCAACAGGCACCTTTACAGCTTCACTGTGGTTATGCAGGTCTGAGAACAGAGCAGTGCACTATGTTTGGACTGGCTCTTCTAGGGCAGGGGTCGGCAACAGGCACCTTTCTTTCTTTTTGGTCAAAAAAGAGACTGTAAAACCACCAGGAATTCAGTTGAATTTAGGAAATCTGTTCCCAAAAAGAGACATATGTGATCATGACTCGGTGTAATTAAGGTATTACTTCCACTACAATAACATTTTCAGTGTACAAATTATTATAATTAGGTTCCATTTGCTAAAACAAAAACCGTCCCGCGGCTGAATCTAGTTGCCTACCCCTGCTCTAGGGAGACATACTACTGAGCCAGCCTGTTTACCCAGGATCACTTTACACTAATAAGAATGACCTCTCAGATACACACAGTTCAACACAACCAGGACTTAGAGGGGAAATGTGAAAGAAAAGTCAAAAATACATTTCTCATTTTAGTTATCCAGGTTTGCAAAGACCTCAAACAACAGAAGATAAGGCTACAGTATATGTATGTGAAGACAGGCACGGTGCATAGTCAACAAGCAACATGCTTGATATGAAGCTTGGGAGCAACATGATGTTTGTTTTTTAACAAATCAAATGAAACACGTCTCTATAAGGCTCAACGGAGTGCTACATTATGCCGACAGATGAGTGAGGCCGTCCATTCAAACACAACACAGGCTGGTGTATCTATAGCTGCAGACAGTCCATGCTAACAGGGGAGCACCTAAGCCACTAGTACAACAGACGCGACCAACACACCACACAGTCCAATGAATGATGGAGCTGGGACCAAAACACTAGCAGAGACACAGACTGCGGGTGATGGGGATTTGTCTGGGGGCTAGGGATCCACAATTCATTGGAGTGGGGCTGCAGGGCAGGGCGGCTGCAGGGGGGAGGATACGAGGGGGCCTGACCTGCAGGCTGGGGCCTAGGAGGCCGTTGTGATGTAGGTGGTGGAGGGCGTCGCCGTGGACACCAGCCATCTTGGCCTGGTGACTCCTGAGCTGAATGAGCAGCAGGGTCAACTCCTCCGGCTGCAGTAGGGTCAGGCCCAGGCCAGGGAGAGGAAGAGAGGGAGGGACAGAGAGAGAGAGCACTTCAACACCTGGCCACCAGGGCAGCAGCAGTGAGGGCTCAGCTCTTCAGGCCCCAGAGAGCTGTGGGCCAAGGCATCCTACTATAATACCTGCTCCTCTCTCACCGCCACCCACACAAGGCCCTTCAGAGCAGAACAGCACTGAATCCACCAGCTGAAAATGGTGCTGCTTTCTGACTGAAATGTATTACATCGAAGTTCCCTTCAGCATTAATCTTTAATAGTCCTAATATAAAGCAGAGAATAGTTTAAACTGGGTGTGTGATGAAGATAAATGAACAAGACAGAAGCTGTACCGTTTTCCCATGCAAGCTTGGTGCGCTGACTGTGTGTGTGATGTAGCCCATGGCTGGCATTGACCGTCTCTCTAGCTGACTAGTCTGTGGGAAAACAAAGACATCAACAAGTTATTAGGCTACATATCCCATTTCACAGATCAAACAGAATGGCAAATCATAAATGAACATTTACAAGGATGAATATGCCTGCAATGTGGTTCAGATTGTTCCTGGCTTTCTGTCCCCGCTACTGGGCATTCTGATATGTAACACCCCAAACTTAAAGGGAAAGCCTGCAACTTTACAAACTCATTTGTGCACACAGCAGATTTTTTCTTCTATCCATGTATTTATTTCCATCCTTCCTCCTCTTATTTGAAATAAAGCCCCCAGTTTAAGTTGCTACAGGGTTTGGAAGGTTTGACATTTTTGCTTAACACACAGAATTCCTTGGCTAGGCCCTTCACAGAACCTTAAAAGGACACAAACAACGAGATTGAATTAACTACACATAAATTATCCCCAACCTGCCTTCTTAAAATAACATTTGTTTGCTATCAGCGAGAGAAGCACTGTGAGCCATTCCCTCAGAGATTCCCAAGCCAATCTTTTTTTGCTGTATAATAGGTTTTTAATTTAAATGTAAGATCAGAAGAAAGAGACCCTTGCTGATGGTTGAGATACAGTGGAGATGTTTACAGGGTGCTGAGAGGCCCTGGGCAAATTGAATTAGCCGCTAATAACACACACACACACACACACACACACACACACACTTGTGTGATATTCCATAGAGGTACATGGAACACAGCCCTGAAATACACACTCAAGCCAAAAAGACATCACCAGTCAGAGATGCTGGATCCACCAAAACAAAGTTCATCTGCAGACTAAATGTAGTACCCATAAACCATTGCTTTATTGGATGGTCTCACACACACACACTGTGGCTCATTAAAAAAATACTTCTCCTCTTTGAGTGTTTTTGATTATTCTGTGAGCGAGCGGAGCGGCAGTGTTCTATTTAAGACACATAATTAGTGACTTGGCGTTACGGGTGAATGATGAGGAAACAGAGGCTGGGACATTCTGTTTACTTGGCGTGAGGACAGTGGGCTAGCGATAAGGGCTGCGTGGAGGCTGGTGTGGTGCAGCCTTGTAAAGACAGCCTCACATGTGGGGGGTGTGGCAGCCAGCAGGGAGACAGCACAGGGTGCGGATGGCGCAGGACAGTGCCTTGTCACAGGGGGACACACACTCGTACACACACAGCCATAGAGGCTGGTGTGTGTCTGAGCCTGGCGACTGGGTCGGGCCGGGAGGAATGGGCGATGGGGAGGTTCCCACTCACACACACACGGCCACACAGGCTGGTGGGTGTCTGAGCCTGGAGACTGGGCCGGGCTGGGAGATGGGAGGAATGGGCGATGGGGAGGCTCCCACTCACACACACACCCTACCACCTGTGTAGAGGGCCTGGGTGTGGACTGTGTGAATCCTTCGGAGCTTGTGAAATTACAGCAGGGCCACTTCTCATGCTCATCTTCCCATGGTTGGCCCTTTCTCTAACGGTTAATGTGTCAAAGTTATTATTCCTCTAAGACAGAGATGAATTGGAAATTCACTACAAACAAAATGGCCTCAGTAACTGTGAGAATGAAACCCTTTTATGAAAGATGAACGTTCCTTAGCTGTAAAACATTTAGTCTTGTGACTAACAGTCCCAGGCTGGTAAACCACCCTCTTTAACCCTTTAAACCCCAGTGGGTCAGAGTCCTACCTTAGAAAGCTGAGAAAACACCCGTCTAGGAGAACTGGAGCCGGTGGGGGACTCCCCAGGTGGCACCTCATCCAGCGGCCTGACCGTCACCCTGTCTGAGGGGGTGTGCGGCCTGTGGGGGGACAGTGGTTTGAAGGTGGGGACAGATGGGGGGACTTCACAGGGAGAAGGAGGCACAGAGATGGAGCGAGGCATCTCCACAGTGACCCTGAAGGAGGAGGTGTCCAGGAACTCTGGCCCGGTGTAGATGGGCGCCGTGGGGCTGCCGTGGCGGAACTGCTGGCGCTGCTGCCACTCATACAGCTGCCATACCATGCCCTCCTTGGTGGCCATGCGCTCATCGGTGGACATGCGGAAGTGGCTGAGCCGGTCGTGGGCGTATTTGTAGTCGCTGGGCAGGTTGCGGGGCGCCGAAGGGGAGCTCCCGCCAGACGGGAGTCTGGGGGTCTTTGGCAATGTCTGGTAGGCCTCTACTACCACGGCCTTAGGCTGCAGGGGAGGGGTCCGCCGAGGGAGGGGGAGGGAGTACTCAGTAGTAGATGTGTTGCTAAGGTTAGGAAAGAGAGATAGGGCCTTTTATGAACTGTGCAGTCTACTTATTTCACCAGGTACATAATTGAGCATCAATACTGAGTTGAAACTAAAGTGCATTTAAGTAAAAAGTATCAACAGCCATTCAGGCATGACCACTTTATTCTAATAAACGGTTACACTGAAAAAGCAGTTCAGAGCTGAGATATTCAGAATCGCCACCAGGGGGAGACATTTACAAATAGTTAGTTATAATACAGTATATCAATTGAATGGTTGATATTGGGGAATGGGTTGAGGCTATAGTTTGCACAGCAGGCTTCTAAGGGGAGAACGGCTCATAATAATGTCCGGAATGGACAAAAGGGAATGGCATCAAACACATAGAAACCATGTGTGTGATGTATTTGATACCATTCCATCTATTCCGTTCCAACCGTTACAGTGAGCCTGTTCTCCCTAATTAAGGTGCCACCAACCTCCTGTGATGGTTAGGGTTATCATCACTGAAGCTTAAGATTAAGGTTAAGATTATGCTCAGGATAAGAGTAAAGATTAGATGAGTAAAGTAGGTCTTCTGACTGACCTCTTGGGATCTCCCTTCTGTACATTGACCCAGTGCTCCACCTGAGCCAGAGCAGTCTTCCTCTGCACCTTCTTCTCTGTGGCTGTCCGTGGGACAAAGCCCCTCTTATACACAATGTTCCCATTCTTCTCAGGGGGCAGCGTGGCGAGGACTGTGTGGGCCTGGCCATTCCTGGGGTGTGAGGGGCCAGGGAGAGTGTCTGGGGAGAGCCTGTCCACCTCTACCTCCGTGGCTGGATGGCTGAGCTTTCTAGGAGCCTCCAACACGTACCTCTCCTCGTCCCCCTGGCTCAGTCGGATCGCCCCCTCCGGAGGCTCCTCTCTCTCGGGCCGCTGGAGGCTCCCTGAACGCGACTGGGAGGGGCTCTTACTGGTGTTGTTGTTGTTAACGTGGTTGGTCTGTGGTACTGCCTGCTGCACTGACATTTCTGGTCTCTCTGTGACTGCCTCTCTGCGAGGGGTGAGAGGCGATAGAGGTCAACAGGGATACCGGAACAGAGGCACTTTACAGTTACCTAGGCTAAATACAATGGCCAAACCTGGCTTGGATGTAAACAAATTTGTGCACAACATTTGAGAGAAATAAGCTTTTTATGGAACAATTCTGGGATATTTTATTTCAGCTCATGAAACATGAGTGTTGGGACCAACACTTGAGGCTCACTTGAGGCTCTTTGGATAGGAGGCAGGCTGGGTTCCCCTTGAGAGTCAAAATGACAGCCATTTTGTCTTTAAACAAATAGCTCGGGGTAGCCTCTTCATCAATGACTCTGTGTAATAGCTCTAGTGATCATTAATTTGTCCCCACAGATGAATGCATGAGACTCTCTCCCTCTGCAGGGAGTCATTCATCTGAGATATAATTTATCTGATTCCCAGACCAACACTATACACGTCTAACAAATCACACATTTTTTAGATTACAAATATTGACAGGGCAGGTCAGTTCAGAGCATATTCAGACATACAGTACCAGTCAAAAGTTTGGACACACCTACTCATCAAAGGCTTTTTCTTTATTTTTACTATTTTCTACATTGTAGAATAATAGTGAAGACATCCAAACTATGAAATAACACATATGGAATCATGAAGTAACCAAAAAGAGATTCTTCAAATTCTTCAAAGTAGCCACCCTTGGCATTCTCTCAACCAGCTTCATGAGGTTGTCACCTGGAATGCATTTCAATTAACAGGTGTGTCTTGTTAAAAATGTATTTCCTTCTTAATGCGTTTGAGCCAATCAGTTGTGTTGTGACAAGGTAGGGGTTCTATACAGAAGATAGCCCTATTGGTAAAATACCAAGTCCATATTATGGCAAGAACAGCTCAAATAAGCAAAGAGAAACGACAGATCATCATTACTTTAAGACATGAAGGTCAGTCAATCCGGACAAAGTCAGAAATTCAGAAATTGCAGCCCAAATAAATGCTTCACAGAGTTCAAGTAACAGACACATCTCAACATCAACTGTTCAGAGGAGACTGCATGAATCAGGCCTTTGAGGTCGAATTGCTGCAAAGAAACCACCACTAAAGGACACCAATAATAAGAAGAGACTTGCTTGGGCCAAGAAACACGAGCAATGGCCATTAGACCAGTGGAAATCTGTCCTTTGGTCTGATGAGTCCAATTTTTTTTATTTTTGGTTCCAACCACCGGGTCTTTGTGGGACGCAGAGTAGGTGAACAGATGTGTAGTTCCCACCGTGAAGCATGGAGGAGGTGTGATGGTGTGGGGGTGCTGTGATTTATTTAGAATTCAAGGCACACTTAACCAGCATGGCTACCACAGCATTCTGTGGCGATACGCCATCCCATCTGGTTTGCGCTTAGTGTGACGATCATTTGTTTTTCAACAGGACAATGACTCCAAACACACCTCCAGGCTGTGTAAGGGCTATTTTACCAAGAAGGAGAGTGATGGAGTGCTGCATCAAATGACCGACCTAAACCCAATTGACATGGTTTGGGATGAGTTGGACGGCAGAATGAAGGAAAAGCAGCCAACAAGTGCTCAGCATATGTGGGAACTCCTTCAAGACTGTTGAAAAAGCATTCTAGGTGAAGCTGGTTGAGAGCATGCCAAGAGTGTGTAAAGCTGTCATCAACTCAAAGGGTGGCTACTTAGAAGAATCTAAAATCTAAAATCTATTTTTTTAAACACTTTTTTTGGTTACCACATGATTCCACATGTGTTATTTCATAGTTTTGATGTAAAGGAAAAACAGACAACGATTTTCAGGAGAAATAGCTTCCCTTGGAGCTGCTAATGAGCACAGAGCAGCGTTGGCCACTAGATGGTATTGTTTCACAAAACATCATATCCAACCTTCCCTCTCAGCAGTAGCATGCCAGTCCAGATCAGCCACATCATGTATGTGCACTGTACACTTCATTTCTCCTACACCACAAGCTGTGTCATTCACCTAACCAAACCGTAACCAGTTTGGCCAAACCATAACTTTTTCTCCTTTTAATTGAAACAGCTATTCTTTATTCCCTATATACTGCACTACTTTTGACCAGGGCCCATGGGGATCTAATCAGTAGTGCACTATATAGGGAATAGGGTGCCATTTGGGACGTAGAATGTGTTTGTGCACTGTGATGGAGTAGAGGGAGGAACCGTGTCTGTGCCCTGTGACTGGCCCATGCTCAGCTGGCAGCAGGAGCAGGATGGAGCACTCATCCATACAGCAGCCAGCTGCAGAACTCAACATCCCATCATCCCACAGCACAGGAGAGTAGATAGTATCAGAGCAGTGCTACGCCTGTCCTGCCATGGATGACTGCTCACTGAGTCCCAGGCAAGCAGACCAAGTTAAACCATGCCAAAACCATGCCAAGCCAGGCCAGGCCAGGTACACTCCCACCTACAACCCCAACAGTTAGGCACTTTGCTAATGTTTCTAAAGGCACATGATCAAGATCAGACTGGGAAAAATGTGCTTTGCTTTGGTGCTGGGAAGGAAGAGAGAAGGAGGCAGAGGTCTACTGGGAGAGATACTGGTGGATCCCTGTTTGGACTAGGAGTCATTTGGTTAACTGGGGATTATTGGGGATAACTACAGAGGAGACTATTTGGGACACTACAGAGGAGACTATTGGGGACACCACAGAGGAGACTATTGGGGACACCACAGAGGAGACTATTGGGGACACTACAGAGGAGACTATTGGGGACACTAGAGAGGAGACTATTGGGGATAACTAGAGGAGACTATTGGGGACAACTACAGAGGATACTATTGGGGACACCACAGAGGAGACTATTGGGGACACCACAGAGGAGACTATTGGGGACACCACAGAGGAGACTATTGGGGACACTACAGAGGAGACTATTGGGGATAACTACAGAGGAGACTATTGGGGATAACTACAGAGGAGACTATTTGGGACACTACAGAGGAGACTATTGGGGATAACTACAGAGTAGACTATTGGGGACACCACAGAGGAGACTATTGGGGACACCGAAGAGGAGACTATTTGGGACACCACAGAGGAGACTATTGGGGACACCACAGAGGAGACTATTGGGGACACTACAGAGGAGACAATTGGGGACACTACAGAGGAGAATATTGGGGACACTACAGAGGAGACTATTGGATACACTACAGAGGAGACTATTGGGGATAACTAGAGGATACTATTGAGGATAACTACAGAAGATACTATTTGGGATAACTACATGGGAGACTATATGGGACACTACAGAGGAGACTATTGGGGACACTACAGAGGAGACTATTTGGGACACTACAGAGGAGACTATTTGGGACACTATAGAGGAGACTATTGGGGACACTACAGAGGAGACTATTGGGGAAAACTACAGAGGATACTATTGAGGATAACTACAGAAGATAATATTTGGGATAACTACAGAGGAGACTATGTGGGACACTATAGAGGAGACTATTGGGGACACTACAGATGAGACTATTAGGGACATTACAGAGGAGACTATTTGGGACACTACAGAGGAGACTATTGGGGATAACTACAGAGGAGACTATTGGGGATAACTACAGAGGAGACTATTTGGGACACTACAGAGGAGACTATTGGGGATAACTACAGAGGAGACTATTGGGGACACCTACAGAGGAGACCATTGGGGACACTAGAGGAGACTATTGGGGACACTACAGAGGAGACTATTGGGGACACTACAGAGGAGACTATTGGGGAAAACTACAGAGGAGACTATTGGGGACACTACAGAGGAGACTATTTGGGACACTAGAGGAGACTATTGGGGACACTACAGAGGAGACTATTGGGGACACTACAGAGGAGACTATTGGGGACACTACAGAGGAGACTATTGGGGAAAACTACAGAGGATACTATTGAGGATAACTACAGAAGAGAATATTTGGGATAACTACAGAGGAGACTATGTGGGACACTATAGAGGAGACTATTGGGGACACCTACAGAGGAGACCATTGGGGATACTACAGAGGAGACTATTGGGGACACTATAGAGGAGACTATTGGGGATAACTACAGAGGAGACTATTGGGGATAACTACAGAGGAGACTATTGGGGACACTACAGAGGAGACTATTGGGGACACCACAGAGGAGACTATTGGGGACACTACAGAGGAGACTATTGGGGACACTACAGAGGAGACTATTGGGGACACTACAGAGGAGACTATTG
The DNA here is from genome assembly GCF_013265735.2 of Oncorhynchus mykiss. NCBI lineage: Eukaryota > Metazoa > Chordata > Actinopteri > Salmoniformes > Salmonidae > Oncorhynchus > Oncorhynchus mykiss. The sequence continues at coordinate 73,147,184 of NC_048570.1, read as the reverse complement.
GGGACACCACAGAGGAGACTATTGGGGACACTACAGAGGAGACTATGTGGGACACTACAGAGGAAACTATTGGGGACACTACAGATGAGACTATTTGGGACACTACAGAGGAGACTATTAGGGACACTACAGAGGAGACTATTAGGGACACTACAGAGGAGACAATTGGGGACACTACAGAGGAGACTATTGGGGACACCACAGAGGAGACTATTGGGGACACTACAGAGGAGACTATGTGGGACACTACAGAGGAGACTATTGGGGACACTAAAGAGGAGACTATTAGGGACACTACAGAGGAGACTATTGGGGACACCACAGAGGAAACTATTGGGGACACTACAGAGGAGACTATTGGGGACACTACAGAGGATACTATTGGGGACACTACAGAGGAGACTATTGGGGATAACTACAGAAGAGACTATTGGGGATAACTACAGAAGATACTATTTGGGATACCTACAGATGAGACTATGGGGGATACTACATGGGAGACTATTTGGGATAACTACAGAAGAGACTATTTGGGACACTACAGAGGAGACTATTGGGGATAACTACAGAGGATACTATTGAGGATAACTACAGAAGAGACTATTTGGGATAACTACAGTGGAGACTATTGGGGATACTACATGGGAGACTATTGGGGATTACTACAGAGGAGACTATTGGGGATACCACATGGGAGACTATTGGGGACACTACAGATGATACTATTGGGGACACTACAGAGGAGACTATTGGGGATAACTACAGAGGATACTATTGAGGATAACTACAGAAGAGACTATTTGGTATAACTACAGAGGAGACTATTGGTGATAACTACAGAGGAGACTCTTGGGGACACCACAGAGGAGACTATTGGGGACACTACAGAGGAGACTATTTGTGACACTACAGAGGAGACAATTGGGGACACTACAGAGGAGACTATTGGGGACACTACAGAGGAGACTATTGGGGACACTACAGAGTAGACTATTGGGGACACCACATAGGAGACTATTGGGGACACTACAGAGGAGACTATTGGGGACACTACAGAGGAGACTATTGGGGATAACTACAGAAGAGACTATTGGGGATAACTACAGAAGAGACTATTGGGGATAACTACAGAAGAGACTATTGGGGATAACTACAGAAGAGACTATTTGGGATACCTACAGAGGATACTATTGAGGATAACTACAGAAGAGACTATTTGGGACACTACAGAGGAGACCATTTGGGACACTACAGAGGAGACTATTGGGGATAACTACAGAGGATACTATTGAGGATAACTACAGAGGAGACTATTAGGGACACTACAGAGGAGACTATTGGGGATACTACATGGGAGACTATTGGGGATAACTACAGAGGAGACTATTGGGGATACTACATGGGAGACTATTTGGTATAACTACAGAGGAGACTATGGGGGATACTACATGGGAGACTATTGGGGACACTACAGAGGAGACTATTGGGGACACTACAGAGGAGACTATTGGGGATACTACATGGGAGACTATTGGGGACACCACAGAGGAGACTATGGGGATAACTACAAATAGACTATTTGGGACACAACAGAGGAGACTATTGGGGATAACTAAAGAGGAAGGTATTGGGGACACTACAGAGGAGACTATTTGGATAACTACAGAGGAGACTATTGGGGACACTACAGAGGAGACAATTGGGGACACTACAGAGGAGACTATTTGGGACACTACAGAGGAGACTATTTGGGACAACTAGGAATGGCCTGCAGGGTGGAAGGGAGGGACTAACCTCTTGATGCCTTGACTCTGCATTAGAGCAGCCTGGTTCATGGCTCGGATCCAACCATTCATGTCCTCCTGGGTGTCGGCACTGAAGAAGTACGTCCTCATCCCACCGTGCTCTGCCTGCGAGCCAATCACAGAGTTCTTATTGTAAATGTAGGAGCGCATTCCTGTGTGGCTCGCCTGTGGAGAGAGAAGAGAAGAGACACATCAGAACCAAAAAGAATGATGGGAAAGAGGGGGTGGAGGGGTTGAGGGGTCAATGGGTACGTTCTGCAAATGAAGACTCATAGAGAGCAAGTTAGCATATTAGCTCACAATGGGGCTCAAAGCCATCACCAGAACTTACAAAAATAATAACAAAAACAAGAGGCACCAGCGTCTCTACACTAAAGCTGTTCATGCAACACGCCACGTATGAAGAAGCATTGGTTTTAAAGTTAGACAAGCAGTTAGTTTCGTCTGTATATTTGAAGTGTTTCACAAGTCCTAATGCACAGAAAATTCCTCATTAATAACCTTGGGCACAAACTAATTTCACACAAACTTACAGTAACTCAACATAGCGTACCCAGTTTGCCTAGCTATAGCATTGTTATGAAGCACAACCCCCCCCCCCCCCCCCCCCCCACACACACACACACACACACACAGAGAAACCTCACAGTTAGCCTTACCCTGGTCCCTGGCTGCTACAGGCTAGAGTAGATCCGTCTCTACAGTATAGTGTAATGGGCTTGCCCTCCTGTCTGGCACTTACTGTAAATCTGCCCACCCCAACGCTCCACCACAAGGCTAATCTCCCCATCCAGACCTGATAGGGAGCCAACGATGCCACTGACAACTTACTGTCCAATTACAACACAGATCAGCCTTTTCCCAACACAGTTCCACCCCAAACTACTACACTGCCCAGTCCACAACTAAGACCTTTATACAGCTCTCTGCTCTCCAAACCACTCTACTGCCTTTCCCATTACAATACAACCTGTATCATCCAGTACTGCCCAGCATGCTAGTCCATGCATAGTCCCAGACCGTCATTTTGCCTGTACCTATTACACAACTCTTCAAAGTAGCACATTCCTGTACTATCTGCTACAATATCCTTCCATGTATCCTGATGTATAATAACTCTGAGTCTGGGTACAGCCTTGCAGTCTCAGAATACATGCATTCAGAGCCCTATGGGCCCTTGTCAAAAGCAGTACACCATATAGGAATTAGGATGCCATTTGGAATTCACCCTATGTCTACCAGGAATCCATCCTCCATTTAAAAACAAACAGCAATCCATTGTAAATCACTGAAAACTTCTCTTTAGCGTACAACACGTGCATCCACCATCATGTCGTGTTTCTGTTTAGTATTGTACTGACTTGTGATCAGCTGTAGTGATATTACTTGGCTGTGGGGTTAACAAAGCCTGTTTTGATTGCAGAGTCCTGTATTATCCAGCAGCATAGTGCCAGCGTGATCCCAACTGAATCCCCCAGAGAAAAGTGCTGAATGGACAGGCCAGAACCAGACCCATGACTAGGGTCCACATCCATACTCACCAGCTCTGCAGTCTACCACACACATCAGCAATGTGGGGATGCTTCGTGTCGGAACAGCTACTTACGTTCCACAGTTCCTCTTTCACAAAAAGAGTGTGATTTTAAGGTGAGTATAAATGGAGGAACCTCTGCTATCACCCAGCCCTCTCCCCTCTTTAGCATGGAATACTAGAAGGCTCTATTTTAAGGCTCCCTTGAAATAACATTAGGTGGGTCTGGTCTTAAGCTTTCATTGGGTAATGAACCTGGGTGATTTATCTAAAGGCTGATCTTTGACTTTAAGAATGAGTTGAATAAAAACCAATCAACATTTTTTTTTTCCAAAATGTTTATTAATTTTTATTTAACCTTGATTTAACCAGGAAAAGCCCATTGAGTCCCAGAGTCTCTTTTTTCAAGGAAGACCTGGCCAAGAAGGCAGCAACAATCAATACATTAACACATAACAATGTAATACAATTCAACAACATGATCCGGCCTAAAAAAAACATTTACACTCCTCTGGAACAGAGTCTCCCATCACAATGTTTACTTCATTCAGGGGCACTAACATATCTAGATGAGGCATAACTTGTAGACTATTCCATGACTCTGGTACACAAGACGAGAAGGCATTCTTGCCTAATACTGTAAATGTCCTATACATTAACAAAACAAAACATATTAATAAATTGAGCCGGTTCCATGGCACTAAATTATATAGCCTGGTTGTACAACACAACAGAAACATTGAAATACAGCCTGCTATAGCTAGATGTGGCTAGAACGACTGAATGTTTGTTGAATGTGATGGTGATGAGGCCAACAGAAAGAAATGCAGTGAAACCGGAGAGGAGTGTGGAAAAGGGATGGATGGGAGGAGGATGAGAGGAGGATGGCCCAGCCCAGTGTGAGACCCAGCTATCCCACGGTTCACATGGTGATGACAGTGTCCTGATGACTGATATGGAGGAGGCAGGGCCCAAATACCACTGCTACAGGGTCTAAACCCTCACAACAACCGATGTGTATCAGGCTTTGACTGATGGGTGGTTCCATATGAACTTTATGTCGTCCACCAGATTTGACACACAGTTACATCAAGAACCAAGGTTGGCTTCAAAGGCAAACGTTCAGTAAAGTTAGCCAACCTGAATATTTGGAGAAGCACTGGCATTGTTCATCCATCCGTAATTGATGCAGAAAAATCATAATCTAATCTAATTGTGCATTCTTATTGGTTTGGTAAATGAAAAGTAGACTATGAGCAGGGATGAAGAAGCTAGGTGACGGTCCTCAGAGGGATGAAGGAAAATAAAACACGTATTCATGCAAGAGGGGCCCGCCAGCGTATTTCAGGACGGCATTCCGGGGGGAACTGGCGCTCGATACACCAGTCACAGTCATAACAGGAGGCCATTCAACCAATAGGAACACACGAGAGATAAGCACAGTGAGAAGAGAAAACAGAACAGGAGGGTACAGGTCATTGACTTGCTCCAGAAAACAGAAGTGTCTCTCTGCTGTTCTCGGCTGGCTAGTCATCAACTCAGAGAGAGTGAATTATACTGAACAAAAATATAAATGCAAAATGCAACCTGAAAAACTCAGGTTTTTCTGAGTTACAGTTCATATGAGGGAATCTGTCAATTGAAATAAATTCCTTAGGCCCTAATCTATGGATTTCACATGACTGGGAATACAGATATGCATCTGTTCGTCACAGATACCTTAAACAAAAGGTAGAGGCATGGATCAGAAAAGCAGTCAGTATCTGGTGTGACCACCATTTACCTCATGCAGCGCGATCCATCTCCTTCGCATAGTGTTGATCAGGCTGTTGATTGTGGCCTGTGGAATGTTGTCCCACTCCTCTTCAATGGCTGTCGAAGTTGGAGCACGCTGTCATACACGTCGATCCAGAGAATTCCAAACAACGTTGGCATCAGCAACAACATTGGCATCAGCAAACCGCTCGCCCACACGACGCCATACACGTGGTCTGCGGTTGTGAGGCCGGTTAGACGTACTGCCAAATTCTCTAAAATGACATTGGAGGCGGCTTATGGTAGAGAAATAAACATAAAATTCTCTGACATTCCTACAGACAGCATGCAAATTGCACGTTCCTTCATAATTAGAGACATCTGTGGCATTGTGTTGTGTGACAAAACTGCACATTTTAGAGTAGCTTTTATTGTCCCCAGCACAAGGTGTACCTGCGGAATGATCATGCTGTTTAATCATATTCTTGATATGCCACACCTGTCAGGTGGATGGATTATCTTCAGAAAGGAGAAATGCTCACTAACAGGATTGTAAAAAACCTTGTGCAAAACATTTGAGAGAAATACACTTTTTGTGCATATGGAACAATTCTGGGATATTTTATATCAGCTCATGAAACGTGGGCCCAACACTTTACATGTTGCGTTTATATTTTTGTTCAGTGTAGATTAACATTGATGCTATTGTTAGAACCCGCGGAAGCAGCAAGTGGACTAAAATACAGACCCACACCAGCAAACACAACATTAGAGCAATATACGACAACACAAGAATCTGGAGAGGGAAAATGGCCAAAGAGAACGTAGTTGGCCATAGGCTGCTAGAACCGGGGGTAAGGCTAGGATGGGAAACTCTGGTCTTTAGTGCCTCATGCGTTTTGATAGGTTATTAACTGGTAGTTGTCTGCATTAACTCTAATGACTTCCCAACTGCATTCTCACAAAACATTGAGATACCACAGATCTCTCAAATCACAACAACTAACAGCTTACACAAGACAGTCGACAAACAACAAGACAACAACAGCAGACTGGAATTAACCATCATCCAATAGGCAGTTGAAGTGTTCTGTTGAGACAGTTAACAGTTAACTGAACAGCTTGGGTCCTGTCTAATGAAAGATCCTGGTCTGGAATATGTGATTACCCAGAGCGAGAGAGAGAGCTGAGAGGAACAGAGACCTCTTAAATACATGCACTGGATAATTAGCAGAACAGTATTGAGAGCAGGAACCTCTCACCTAACCATGAAATACATTCCCTCCCCGGGCAGAGAGAGAGGCAGGGAGAGAGAGAAAGAGAGAGAGAGAGAGAGCGAGAGAAGACGCTAGAAAATAGTTTCAATGTATAATTAATTTCCCCCCCGGCAACAATCGTCATACAAATTCCATTGTATGTAAGGTGAGCTGCAGGAGTAACACACACACACACACACACACACACACACACACACACACACGGAACAAAAAGCCAAGCACAACGGATACAGTATGAAAGGACTGCAATTGAACACTGTCAAACTAGCACATCAAACATTCACCCTGAATTGTTCTTCATAAAGGGTCCTCTGCTCTCACTGAGAAAGATATGGAGATGGATATTGTAAACACTCTGACCCAGCAGAGAAACCCATTCTTACTGTCTACTCTGTCTGTCACACACACTGACTGAAATGTGAAAAAATAGTCTATTGCGAGAAACAATACAACGACGAGTGTGGTTACATGCACACAACAATGTGATTACTGTGGATCGTCAGATTAAATGTAATAGTTTGATTAAAACATTTACATGCAATGCAAGAAGGATTTTCCTAATAATCCTGTTTACATGGACACATCTGAAATCAGACTACATGATGGCACTCTGATAAATGCAGAAAACCACCAATAAAAATAAACAATGTTATTTTTGGTAAGAGAGGATAGGGGCTTGATTCTGAGTTGGGACAAATACAGTTTGTAAACTACTTCTAAGACTCCTTCAATCAGTTGTTGTAAACTCACTTCACTCGAGCTAAAGAGGGAGGCTCGCTCGGCTGGTGCTGGTTCTGGCCCGCGCAGATCAAATACACTACTGGAATGACAATTAAGTGTTTACACGTCCTAATAATTCAAAAGATTCCTCAGAAAACCAGGTGTTTGTTTACTTCGATGTTGACCTTACGCCGATTAAGATAGAAAGAATAAGGTGTTTACATGACTATTGCCATAATCAGTTTAAAATCGAATTATGAGGGTGTATGTAAACGTAGAGAGGGGCTTGGAGGAGAGTAGAGAGGGGCTTGGAGGAGTGTGGAGAGGGGGTTGGAGGAGTGAGTAGGGGGGTTTGGAGAAGTGGTCAGAGGAGAGGTGCCTGCAGGAGTGTGGTGGGGGTTCCTAAAGCTCTACTGGTGATGACAGGGGCCTGCTGCCTGACGAACAGGACAGGACAGGGGCCAGAGCAGAGCAGCACAGTAACACCACTACCAAACAGACCTTTAAAGGGACAGATACTGTACCTCAGACCAGGATAAGATACCTACAGGGGCTGATACTCCCTGAATAACTCCACATTATTGAGACCTACAGGCCTCAAGTGTTTGGTGCATGCGTGTTATGAAATAGCAGATGAGAGGTACAGGTAAGTACAGTGCCTTGCGAAAGTATTCGGCCCCCTTGAACTTTGCGACCTTTTGCCACATTTCAGGCTTCAAACATAAAGATATAAAACTGTATTTTTTTGTGAAGAATCAACAACAAGTGGGACACAATCATGAAGTGGAACGACATTTATTGGATATTTCAAACTTTTTTAACAAATCAAAAACTGAAAAATTGGGCGTGCAAAATTATTCAGCCCCCTTAAGTTAATACTTTGTAGCGCCACCTTTTGCTGCGATTACAGCTGTAAGTCGCTTGGGGTATGTCTCTATCAGTTTTGCACATCGAGAGACTGAATTTTTTTCCCATTCCTCCTTGCAAAACAGCTCGAGCTCAGTGAACAGCAGTTTTCAGTTCTTTCCACAGATTCTCGATTGGATTCAGGTCTGGACTTTGACTTGGCCATTCTAACACCTGGATATGTTTATTTTTGAACCATTCCATTGTAGATTTTGCTTTATGTTTTGGATCATTGTCTTGTTGGAAGACAAATCTCCGTCCCAGTCTCAGGTCTTTTGCAGACTCCATCAGGTTTTCTTCCAGAATGGTCCTGTATTTGGCTCCATCCATCTTCCCATCAATTTTAACCATCTTCCCTGTCCCTGCTGAAGAAAAGCAGGCCCAAACCATGATGCTGCCACCACCATGTTTGACAGTGGGGATGGCGTGTTCAGTGTGATGAGCTGTGTTGCTTTTACGCCAAACATAACGTTTTGCATTGTTGCCAAAAAGTTCAATTTTGGTTTCATCTGACCAGAGCACCTTCTTCCACATGTTTGGTGTGTCTCCCAGGTGGCTTGTGGCAAACTTTAAACAACACTTTTTATGGATATCTTTAAGAAATGGCTTTCTTCTTGCCACTCTTCCATAAAGGCCAGATTTGTGCAATATACGACTGATTGTTGTCCTATGGACAGAGTCTCCCACCTCAGCTGTAGATCTCTGCAGTTCATCCAGAGTGATCATGGGCCTCTTGGCTGCATCTCTGATCAGTCTTCTCCTTGTATGAGCTGAAAGTTTAGAGGGACGGCCAGGTCTTGGTAGATTTGCAGTGGTCTGATACTCCTTCCATTTCAATATTATCGCTTGCACAGTGCTCCTTGGGATGTTCAAAGCTTGGGAAATCTTTTTGTATCCAGATCCGGCTTTAAACTTCTTCACAACAGTATCTCGGACCTGCCTGGTGTGTTCCTTGTTCTTCATGATGCTCTCTGCGCTTTTAACGGACCTCTGAGACTATCACAGTGCAGGTGCATTTATACGGAGACTTGATTACACACAGGTGGATTGTATTTATCATCATTAGTCATTTAGGTCAACATTGGATCATTCAGAGATCCTCACTGAACTTCTGGAGAGAGTTTGCTGCACTGAAAGTAAAGGGGCTGAATAATTTTGCACGCCCAATTTTTCAGTTTTTGATTTGTTAAAAAAGTTTTAAATATCCAATAAATGTCGTTCCACTTCATGATTGTGCCCCACTTGTTGTTGATTCTTCACAAAAAAATACAGTTTTATATCTTTGTGTTTGAAGCCTGAAATGTGGCAAAAGGTCGCAAAGTTCAAGGGGGCCGAATACTTTCGCAAGGCACTGTATGAAGTCACATTGCCCACTTAGTGTTCTTGTTAATTAAATGGGTTTGCATTTAGGGCCCACACTGAAAACTCACAAACTCACAGGTCAAAGCGACATAGCACGCCAGGCAGGGCCAAAGCAGACATTAGGAAGAGCCAGTCTTGGTCCATATTGTATAGGTTTTATGATGAATCTCTGTGCTTTTAAAGAAAGGATCCAGACTGATGTGGTAAGAATAGAGTGTTATAACAGCCCACCAGTCTGACACTAATCAGAGGGAGCACTGCCCACTTTGTCTGGCTTGCCCACACAGGCCCCTGGATGTGTGACTGTCTAACTCTGTAACCAAGGTGTAGCAACTTTATCTAATGGCTGTTAGTTAGCATTTCCTTCACAGTTGAAAAACTCCTTCAGACAGTTGAAGTCGGGAGTTTACATACACTTAGGTTGGAGTCATTAAAACTAGTTTTCAACCACTCCACAAATTTCTTGATAACAAACTATAGTTTTGGTAAGTCGTTTAGGACATCTACTTTGTGCAAGACACAAGTAATTTATCCAACAATTGTTTACAGACAGATTATTTCACTTATAATTCACTGAATCACAATTTCAGTGGGTCAGAAGTTTACAAACACTAAGTTGACTGTGCCTTTAAACAGCTTGGAAAATTCCAGAAAATGATGTCATGGCTTTAGAAGATTCTGATATCTAATTGACATCATTTGAGTTAATTGGAGGTGTACCTGTGGATGTATTTCAAGGCCTACCTTCAAACTCAGTGCCTCTTTGCTTGATATCCTCTGGTATATCAGAGGAAATGTCCTCTGGTCTGATAAAACAAAAAATAACTGTTTGGCCAAACTCAGTGCCTCTTTGCTTGACATCATGGAGAAATCAAAAGAAATCAGCCAAGAGCTCAAGTCTGGTTCATCCTTGGGAGCAATTTCCAAACACCTGAAGGTACCACATTCATCTGTACAAACAATAGTATGCAAGTATAAACACAATGGGACCACGCAGCCATCATATTGCTCAGGAAGGTGACGCGTTCTGTCAACTAGAGATGAACGTACTGTGGTGCGAAAAGTGCAAATCAATCCCATAACAACAGCAAATGACCTTGTGAAGATGTTGGAGGAAACAGGTACAAAAGTATCTATATCCACAGTAAAACGAGTTCTCTATCGACATAACCTGAAACCTGAACCTGAAAGCCAAACTACGGTTTGCAACTGCACATGGGAACAAAGATCGTACTTTTTGGAGAAATGTCCTCTGGTCTGATGAAACAAAAATAGAACTATTTGGCCATAATGACCATTGTTATGTTTGGAGGAAAAAGGGTGAGGCTTGCATTCCGATGAACACCATCCCAACCATGAAGCACGGGGGTGGCAGCATCATGTTGTGTTGGTGTTTTGCTGCAGGAGGGATTGGTGCACTTCACAAAATAAATTGGCATCAAGAGGAAAGAAAATGATCTGGATATTTTTGAAGCAATAACTCAAGACATCAGTCGGGAAGTTAAAGCTTGGTCGCAAATGGGTCTTCCAAATGGACAATGACCCCAAACATACTTCCAAAGTTGTGGCAAAATGGCTTAAGGACAACAAAGTCAAGGTATTGGAGTGGCCATCACAAGCCCTGACCTCAATCCCATAGAACATTTGTGGGCAGAACTGAAAAGGCGAGCGAGCAATGAGGCCTACAAACCTGACTCAGTTACACCAGCTCTGTCAGGAAGAATGGGCCAAAATACACCCAACTTATTGTGGGAAGCTTGTGGAAGGCTACCCAAAACATTTGCCCCAAGTTAAACAATTTAAAGGCAATGCTACCAAATAATAATTGAGTGTATGTAAACTTCTGACCCACTGTGAATGTGATGAAAGAAATAAAAGCTGAAATAAATCATTCTCCCTACTATTATTCTGACATTTCACATTCTTAAAATAAAGTTGTGATCCTAACTGACCTAAGACAGGGAATTTTTACTAGGATTAAATGTCAGGAATTGCGAAAAACTGAGTTTAAATGTATTTGGCTAAGGCATATGTAAACCTCTGAATTCAACTGTATATCCAGTCTGTTTCTCAATTCATGCAGCTTGGTTGAACTGTGAGGTAGCTGGTAACAGTATTTTCCACTCGGTGACGAGCTAGTTCCCACCCTTGCCCTCTAGTCTTACCTTGAAGGCATACTTGCGGCTGATGTGGTCATCAGGCTCCACAGGGGCGATGACATAACTGGGCAGGGGGATGCTCCCCAAAACCATCTCCTCTCTGCTGTCTAGAGGGACACACACACACACACACACACACACACAAGCAGGTGATCATTATCACACAATACACAACAACCCACCACACACACCTTACCGCTGGCCCACTGCCTTGACAACTACTGATTCTACCTGTTTATAAATAGCATGACATAACTGCTTCATCAATGCACCATTATGTTCCTGCATGGTGATTCGTGACAGTAGGAAATGTAATTGGAGAGACATAATTCAAGGGTGATTCAAGGAGCCGCTGTGCTGTGGTGGCAGGCAGCAGGACTGGAGGCTTATCTCTAGCTCAGTGTGATGAATGGTGGAGAGGTGAAAGAAAGAGGGAAATAGAGATAGAAAGAGACAGAAGAGGAGAGAGAATAGCCTGTGGCAGAACAGAACCTTGTCTAATTGCAGTCATGTCTCTCTGATTGAAAGGTTTAGCTCGACTAAGAGGCAGACGACTTGGAATTAAGAGGACTGGCTCGGATTTCATAACCAAATCAATTCACCCTGCGACTATTTTAATTAGTCTCAATTAAACCCTGACCCGGTGTGCCTGTGTGACTCACCTTTGTAATAAAACAAGCAGTAGTCAGACAACACAAACCACTTCCTCTTCCACAGTCTCATTCCAGAGCTGTCCTGGAGGAGGAAACACAACAAGGAATGTAAGCCCTCTCAGCAATACAACATCACCTTCTAATGCACATTCTAATTAAAAACCATAGCTGGGGAATATACGCTAAAGTACCCATTTACAGGGAGAGGGAAAGCACAAGAAAATTCATACATTTCATTAGTACAGCCAGTAATTGTGTTCCCCCTGAACAGAACAGGGTTCATGTCCTGCCAGGATAGGAGCTCCTGTAGGTCTAACTAACTCCTTATGAGTCGATGACGTGTTACCATGTCACGGTCTTAAATCTCACCCCCTCTGGCCTGCCTCAGGGGTGTTACACCTCCGTGCCAGCCGCGCCAGGGGGCATCAGTCAACAGGAGACAATCACCCTGGGTGTCGTCCTCTTATACCTCACCCCTAAAGAGACATCTCTCTCATGCTCCCTCCGTCCTCTAGGCAAATGGAGATCCATAGAAGGGGTTCATAATGAGAAATGATGACTGTCGTTCCCTGTTTACTCAGCCAGAGTCCACCAGGTCACAGTCATTAATACTGTAGTACATTCTCATAGACCTGGACTCTCATCATTACTTAGCCTGAATTATGCATTAAGTGGAAGGCATGACATAATATGACAGAGATGTAATATCAACGTGAGATGTATGTGTGCTCCCGTTAGAGTGGAGGACAGTTTACCATTAGACCCCAACACACTGCCCTTAGCTATAATCATTGAGTTATACTCTTAGCCATAACTATGGAGATTCCTCTGAACCACACAGTAGCTATAGTGATTGAGTTGTACTCTTAGCCATAATTATGGAGATTCCTCTGAACCATACAGTAGCTACAGTGACTGAGGTGGGGTGATGTGGAGGGCTCACCTGTTTGTAGAGCCATCCCCTGACCACCACAGGGATATTGGGGTTCCTCTTGATGGCTTGGTCCCTTTTGCCGAAGCTGTGTACCTTGCCACTATTCCTAGAGCCCTGTGGCTGGAAAAACAAACACGTTGGTTATGAACGGGGTTTCCTTTATATACTGGTTTACAAACAACATCTGCTATTAGCTGCCCAGGGAGCTCAGTGGTAAGGAGCTGTGTGAAAGAAATGTGGTATTACAGACACAACCAGTAGGAACAGGAGCTGGTTAAACAGGAGCTGGTTAAACAGGAGCATGTATCAAGACAATATGACCATTCAGTCCCGTGTTTATAGAGATCATTAGGTGTTACTGTATGACCATTCAGTCCCATGTTTATAGAGATCAGTAGGTGTTACTGTATGACCATTTAGTCCCATGTTTATAGAGATCATTAGGTGTTACTGTATGACCATTCAGTCCCATGTTTATAGAGATCATTAGGTGTACCTGTATGACAATTCAGTCCCATGTTTATAGAGATCATTAGGCGTTACTGTATGATCATTCAGTCACATGTTATAGAGATCATTAGGTGTTACTGTATGACCATTCAGTCCCATGTTTATAGAGATCATTAGGTGTACCTGTATGACCATTCAGTCCCATGTTATAGAGATCATTAGGTGTTACTGTATGACCATTGAGTCCCATGTTTATAGAGATCATTAGGTGTTACTGTATGACCATTCAGTCCCATGTTATAGAGATCATTAGGTGTTACTGTATGACCATTGAGTCCCATGTTTATAGAGATCATTAGGTGTTACTGTATGACCATTCAGTCCCATGTTTATAGAGATCATTAGGTTTTACTGTATGTTTGATGATTAGATTAAGAACAACATTTTGATTTTGAGACTGGGGCCCACAAATGTTTGAAGTTAGTTATTTTAGTTATTAACTTTCTCCTTCGTGTTTCTTTCTCTTTTTCTCATTTGATTTAGCTTTAACCTTCTAATTTCAGCAGCTCATTTGACAAGCAAGAACACTTCACCCAAATGGGAATACAGTATTATTGTCATACATTAAGATTTGATGAGGCACAGTAGCATTCTTTCAAGGCCCACTGGTTTTCTCCCTCCTCTGAATCTCACAGATGATTTCAGATGAATGTTCAACTGAGCCAAATCAGATTGCACCCTAGCAACAGTTGAGTTAGGTTTCCATTGCAGGGGATCATTATATGCCATTTCCTCCTCCACAGCTGGCAAAAACATGCACTAATTACTGAAACTACTGCACGGCCAGCCATGCATGCAGAGCATTAGGAAATCTACACGGTGTTTGTCAGGAGAACCGTCAAGAGAACAGCCTTATTTAAGTTTAGCAGATATTAGAAATCATTGTGTAGTCACATATTCACTGTACTGTGATTGGAAACTCAACGTTCCCCTTATTGTATACATAGAAAGTGAATTTTAAAGCAAATCTATACTCTACTTACCATTGAGAATGAGCAAGTGGTCATCGATAATGCCCTGTCTGCCACTCTGCTTGAAATGACTGGCACCTCTGATAGCAGACAACACGTTGACATGAGGTCTGATGAGGTGCTGCTTCTAACACAGGTACAACAATCTTAGGAGAGCTACTTTCACAACCGTAGAGGCACTGTTCTATAGGAATACTTATACGCCTACTGCAGTGCTTAGAGTCCCAGTCAAGTCAGTGCATGTGTTTGGGTGCTGTGTGTAGCTGAAGAGTGTTGTGTTACTATGATTGTGTTGATAGGTTGACTGGGGATTGATTGGTTTCAGACAGCTCATATGATGCTGACACAATGCTGTCTCTCACTCACAGGCCTGAAGCATTACTGAGACAGCCAGGAGGTCATTTTACAGCTAGCCAGGCAGGCAGGCGTGTGCTGCCTCAACACTCACTAACGTTAACACCCGTCAGTCAGACTGGAGAGGCGATAGTGAGTTGGCAGGTAGCCCTGTCATGCCACCCAGCATGGCCACCCCTCTCAGCCTGGGAGAGCTGGGCCACGGGGGAAGAAGAGAGAGGAGGCTGGCAGGCTTTTTCTAGAAGCTGGAGACAGTCAGGTGTATGTGGCCTGGGAAGGGTCAAGGAAGAGCCACTAAATCACTTTACAGATGGGCAGCTGGGTGTCATGTGAGTACTGAACTGCCAATGTCCTGAAGATAGACCATAGCCATGTCAGTGGCAGAGCAGAGGAGACCACAGGGTCTGGAAGACAGCCTCGCTGCCCTCATCTGCCCTCTGTGGAAGTATGATCCTTATAAGGGGACAAGGCCATTCTATGGAGTGTCACTTCCCCACCTGTGCCTTCAAAACATCCAATAGCAGCCGTTTCATCTTCTAATACTGTTCCTTTACTAAACCATTTGAGTAAAGCCTTTTATATGCACATAGTGAATCCATGGCCAACCACTGTGGCGGTTTAATTGAGTTTCACTGGGCTTGAAGAAAATCACTAACCTATTACAGTCTACAGCCATTAATCAAAATGAGAGTGTTCTGGAGGAGATGATACCAATTCTCCAGCATGAGAATTAACAGTCTCCCAGTACCCTTAGAAACAATATCAATTCAAACGCTTTACACTGCAATCACTGGACCTTATTGCTGCAACACTGTTGTGGGATAGACCCAAACAAATGAAACACACTTAGAAGACAACACATGCTCATAAAAGAGAGGCGTTTTCTCACCTTTGACCCTGAGGTGACATCCACTGTTGATGAGGTCACAGCCTTGGAAGTCTGGCTGACCATGCTGGGGGGCCTCTGACTGGCCGGTGGCGGTGGCTTGGACATGCCCCGGGACTCTGTCCTGCAGGGGAGGCAGCACAGAAGGAAATCAATGACATAGACATGAGCGGTCATGCTAGTATCTCACCACCACCACCATACCTCTGTAGTGGATCTGCATTAAAGGGAGCCAGGGTTAACTTAAGGGATGGGTTCTCAGAGAGGAAACGACAACTTCCTGACACACGACCTGTCACAGCCAATGCAATTACAGCTATGTTAACAGGCAGGACTTTTTTTGTAGCAGCCACTCAAGTAACATTTTGTCTGACACTGTCCCTGGGGCTGGCATGTCTTGTTTCATAAGAGGACATGTTATACGACAAATAACTTTTACACCTCCACATAACCTCCAACACAAAGACCCAAAGCAGAGATACCAGAGCTACCGCAGATGAGCTTTCTCATGATCAAATATTATTTGGCTCTCTTGCTCACACACACACACACACACACACACACACACACACACACACACACACACACACAGTGTGTTGACCTCCAGACAAAAACTTCATCATATTTACATCCATTAGATAACTCACTCACTCAGCAGAGACCACCCATGCTTTCCAAATTACACCTCACGTTTCCTCATGACATCATCACATTGTTACAGTCAGGAACTGTTTTTGTAAGAAATACAATCCGTTCCAGTTCACTGGCATAACATGATAATCAACCAGCTTCTCTTATCTACAGATGTAGTATCTTAATGTTATTACTCTTTTGTTGCTGATAATTATCCTTCCAAGCAGGAAATGCAAATGTATAGTGTATTCAAGGTTTAAAAAGGCTTCAAAAGTTAGTAATTTCCACTTTAAAATGTCAGACTTGATTTGCCCTAACCAAAAATGTATCAACCCCTACAAAAAAATGTTCATTAATTATAATCCACATAATAATTAACATTTCCTGTTGCTGCAGGATTATTTTCCTGCTGTAGCAAACTGACTCAAATTAAGATCCTACATCTGTAACCAGGCTCTCCCAATATCTGGCCTCAAGTACAGCTACTCATAGTACATTCCATTACAGTTTAAGGGCACCTAGGTGGTTGCTCCCTTAGGATAAAGCAGGAATCTGCTTTGCCCTGGAATGCCCAGGAATGACCCAGGTCACACTGTTACACAGATTGTAGTGAGCGTAATGGGCAAACCGCCTGGAAACTTCAGCAGGAAGAGGGATTATGGGAAATCTATGTTCCAAGAAGGCCATAAGGGCTTTCTCTTTGTAATAAGGTTCATTAGAACAGAGGAAAGTTAGCAATTAACATGTCCTTCTACAATTAATAAACGTCCCCTTCGATAAAAACATAGTATTCCCGAGGGGCTGGGTAAACAAATAATGACATTAATTACAAATGAAGTACTGAGGCGTAACACAGCTCCTCCCATCTCCTGATGTCAGATTCAGACAAGTTACTGTATAGGTTCACTGCTCCTGAAGTCAATATAACCCAATTACCAGCTGTAGAATCTCCAGAGCCTTGTTCAATAGTACTTTAATAATAAATGAACTGACAAAATGCTCTCTGACATTGGGGGCTGATGAGTGATCAAGTCAAGAACAAATGGGTCTGCTTGTGTTTACAAGTGGTTGTGAGAGTGTATCATTCATCACATAGGTAGCTATGCCTAATCAGAGTGTATCATTCATCACAGAGGTAGCTATGCCTAATCAGAGTGTATCATTCATCACAGAGGTAGCTATGCCTAATCAGAGTGTATCATTCATCACAGAGGTAGCTATGCCTAATCAGAGTGTATCATTCATCACAGAGGTAGCTATGCCTAATCAGAGTGTATCATTCATCACAGAGGTAGCTATGCCTAATCAGTTTACTGCCAGTTTATATGGACGTGCTGCTCACACAACATTCTTGATAAGGTCATCCTCAGCTATTTACGGTAGTTTCATGAGCAATAAGTCTGTGTGAGGATGGTGCAATGTCTGCAGCCCGTTGAGACAGACATGTTAGTAGCTCCACTAGGAGGCCCTTCTTTACGTAGATTTAAGGATAAAACGGTGTATTACATCTCTATCAGGCACTTTTCATTTGTTAGGTTATTTGTGGTTCTTTCCTATTCTTAGCAGATAGTGTAAAGAGGATGCTGAGTTCAGGACAAGAGGTGGCTGTGGGATCGGAGTTGCTTAGGGCTGAAATTGAAGATGTCTTACTGACAGACCAGCCTGTCTGTTAATTACACTATGCAGAGGATATGCCTGAAACTCAAACCCTCAAACTGACATGCACAGGGCTAGGAATGAACTTTGACATTTTCAAATGACATATATTACCTATGATTAATTAACTGAGTCATTTCAGTACTAGCTAAGGGCACAGTTTTACTGAAATGATCCTCACCATAGTTTTTCTAGAATAGTGACAGTCATAGAATGATGTTAGGAGAGTGTCAGTAGCAGACTTTAAAGCCTTGGGGAGCAAGCTGAGGTCTGTCTGCGCTGCTCAACCTTTTAAAAAACCTCTCCATTGACCATGTGTCCCTGCCATGTCATTGGTGTGTTTGTGTGTGTAGCCTCACTCAGAGGTTCACTCCTCTGTGACACTCAGACAGCCATGAAAGTGCCGCCTACACGGATGCTGGGCATCACTCAAAGAACTCACTGCTATCTGGAAATGAAGGCAGCAGGGGCTGGGATGTTTAGAGAAAGCCAGTGGCTGTAGGTTCACTTCAAAGCAAGTACTCAAGAAGATTGAACTAAACTGAATAAGCCTAATGTCCTCATTGTTATATAGTACAGATATTAGATTTCTGAAAAGTACCTCCTCTGGCATAATAGAGTGCTCTTCCTCAGTGTAAGCGTGTGCTGTTCCTCAGTGTAAGCGTGTGCTCTTCCTCAGTGTAAGCGTGTGCTCTTCCTCAGTGTAAGTGTGTGCTCTTCCTCTTCCTCCGTGTGTGCTCTTCCTCAGTGTAAGTGTGTGCTCTTCCTCAATGTGTGCAATTCCTCAGTGTAAGCGTGGGCTCTTCCTCTTCCTCAGTGTGTGCTCTTCCTCAGTGTAAGTGTGTGCTCTTCCTCAGTGTAAGCATGTGCTCTTTCTCTTCCTCAGTGTGTGCTCTTCCTCGGTGTAAGTGTGTGCTCTTCCTCTTCCTCAGTGTGTGCTCTTCCTCAGTGTAAGTGTGTGCTCTTCCTATTCCTCGGTGTGTGCTCTTCCTCTTCCTCAGTGTAAGTGTATGCTCTTCCTCTTCCTCCGTGTGTGCTCTTCCTCAGTGTGTGCTCTTCCTCCGTGTAAGTGTGTGCTCTTCCTCTTCCTCAGTGTGTGCTCTTCCTCTGTGTAAGTGTATGCTCTTCCTCGGTGTAAGTGTGTGCTCTTCCTCAGTGTAAGTGTGTGCTCTTCCTCTTCCTCCGTGTGTGCTCTTCCTCAGTGTAAGTGTGTGCTCTTCCTCAGTGTGTGCTCTTCCTCAGTGTAAGCGTGGGCTCTTCCTCTTCCCCAGTGTGTGCTCTTCCTCAGTGTAAGTGTGTGCTCTTCCTCAGTGTAAGCATGTGCTCTTCCTCTTCCTCAGTGTGTGCTCTTCCTTGGTGTAAGTGTGTGCTCTTCCTCTTCCTCAGTGTGTGCTCTTCCTCAGTGTAAGTGTGTGCTCTTCCTATTCCTCGGTGTGTGCTCTTCCTCTTCCTCAGTGTAAGTGTATGCTCTTCTTCTTCCTCAGTGTGTGCCCTTCCTCAGTGTAAGTGTGTGCTCTTCCTCAGTGTGTGCTCTTCCTCAGTGTAAGCGTGGGCTCTTCCTCAGTGTGTGCTCTTCCTCAGTGTAAGCATGTGCTCTTCCTCTTCCTCGGTGTGTGCTCTTCCTCTTCCTCGGTGTGTGCTCTTCCTCAGTGTAAGTGTGTGCTCTTTCTCAGTGTAAGCGTGTGCTCTTCCTCAGTGTAAGCGTGTGCTCTTCCTCTTCCTCCGTGTGTGCCCTTCCTCAGTGTAAGTGTGTGCTCTTCCTCTTCCTCCGTGTGTGCTCTTCCTCAGTGTAAGTGTGTGCTCTTCCTCTTCCTCAGTGTAAGTGTATGCTCTCCCTCTTCCTCGGTGTGTGCTCTTCCTCTTCCTCAGTGTAAGTGTATGCTCTTCCTCTTCCTCAGTGTGTTTTCTTCCTCAGTGTAAGTGTGTGCTCTTCCTATTCCTCGGTGTGTGTTCTTCCTCTTCCTCAGTGTAAGTGTATGCTCTTCCTCTTCCTCAGTGTGTTTTCTTCCTCAGTGTAAGTGTGTGCTCTTCCTCTTCCTCAGTGTGTGCTCTTCCTCAGTGTAAGTGTGTGCTCTTCCTCTTCCTCAGTGTGTGCTCTTCCTCAGTGTAAGTGTGTGCTCTCTCTTCCTCAGTGTGTGCTCTTCCTCAGTGTGTGCTCTTCCTCAGTGTAAGTGTATGCTCTTCCTCTTCCTCAGTGTAAGTGTATGTTCTTCTTCTTCCTCCGTGTGTGCTCTTCCTCAGTGTGTGCTCTTCCTCAGTGTAAGTGTGTGCTCTTCCTCAGTGTAAGTGTATTCTCTTCCTCAGTGTAAGTGTGTGCTCTTCCTCAGTGTGTGCTCTTTCTCTTCCTCGGTGTGTGCCCTTCCGCAGTGTGTGCTCTTCCTCTTCCTCAGTGTGTGCTCTTCCTCAGTGTAAGTGTGTGCTCTTCCTCAGTGTGTGCTCTTCCTCAGTGTAAGTGTGTGCTCTTCCTCTTCCTCGGTGTGTGCTCTTCCTCTTCCTCGGTGTGTGCTCTTCCTCAGTGTAAGTGTGTGCTCTTTCTCAGTGTAAGCGTGTGCTCTTCCTCAGTGTAAGCGTGTGCTCTTCCTCTTCCTCCGTGTGTGCTCTTCCTCAGTGTAAGTGTGTGCTCTTCCTCTTCCTCCGTGTGTGCTCTTCCTCAGTGTAAGCGTGGGCTCTTCCTCTTCCTCAGTGTGTGCTCTTCCTCAGTGTAAGTGTGTGCTCTTCCTCAGTGTAAGCATGTGCTCTTCCTCTTCCTCAGTGTGTGCTCTTCCTCAGTGTAAGTGTGTGCTCTTCCTCTTCCTCAGTGTGTGCTCTTCCTCCGTGTAAGTGTATGCTCTTCCTCTTCCTCAGTGTGTGCTCTTCCTCAGTGTGTGCTCTTCCTCCGTGTAACTGTGTGCTCTTCCTCTTCCTCAGTGTGTGCTCTTCCTCTGTGTAAGTGTATGCTCTTCCTCGGTGTAAGTGTGTGCTCTTCCTCAGTGTAAGTGTGTGCTCTTCCTCAGTGTAAGTGTGTGCTCTTCCTCTTCCTCCGTGTGTGCTCTTCCTCAGTGTAAGTGTGTGCTCTTCCTATTCCTCGGTGTGTGCTCTTCCTCTTCCTCAGTGTAAGTGTATGCTCTTCCTCTTCCTCAGTGTGTTTTCTTCCTCAGTGTAAGTGTGTGCTCTTCCTCTTCCTCAGTGTGTGCTCTTCCTCAGTGTGTGCTCTTCCTCAGTGTAAGTGTGTGCTCTTCCTCTTCCTCAGTGTTTGCTCTTCCTCCGTGTAAGTGTGTGCTCTTCCTCAGTGTGTGTTCTTCCTCAGTGTAAGCGTGGGCTCTTCCTCTTCCTCAGTGTGTGCTCTTCCTCAGTGTAAGTGTGTGCTCTTCCTCAGTGTAAGCATGTGCCCTTCCCCTTCCTCAGTGTGTGCTCTTCCTCAGTGTGTGCTCTTCCTATTCCTCGGTGTGTGCTCTTCCTCTTCCTCAGTGTAAGTGTATGCTCTTCCTCTTCCTCAGTGTTTTCTTCCTCAGTGTAAGTGTGTGCTCTTCCTCTTCCTCAGTGTGTGCTCTTCCTCAGTGTAAGTGTGTGCTCTTCCTCTTCCTCAGTGTGTGCTCTTCCTCCGTGTAAGTGTGTGCTCTTCCTCAGTGTGTGTTCTTCCTCTTCCTCAGTGTGTGCTCTTCCTCAGTGTAAGTGTGTGCTCTTCCTCAGTGTGTGCTCTTCCTCAGTGTAAGTGTGTGCTCTTCCTCTTCCTCAGTGTGTGCTCTTCCTCTTCCTCAGTGTGTGCTCTTCCTCAGTGTAAGTGTGTGCTCTTCCTCAGTGTAAGCGTGTGCTCTTCCTCAGTGTAAGCGTGTGCTCTTCCTCAGTGTCAGTGTGTGCTCTTCCTCAGTGTCAGTGTGTGCTCTTCCTCAGTGTGTGCTCTTTCTCTTCCTACACTAGGAAACCGTGCTTGACCGCCCACTCCACCCCTACTGACACTGGAACCCTGCATTGTTCTGCCTGAACATGAAAGATGTTGTAACTAGTGTTTTTTCCTGTCGGCCGTGCCATGTTCCTGTGCAGCTTTGGAAGAGGAGATGTATTGGGAAGTTTGTACGGACAGGGCAGGCTGGTGCAGGACATAAAAACACAGAGACACAGCCAAAGGCGAGGGACTGACCATGGAACTAAAATACAACTTTGTTCCAACTCTCTGGATCCCAGCCAACATTTTTACAGCACATTTCCCTCTGCACCAAGGGGACCCTCGCCTGTTTCAATTGCAGCTCTCATGCTGTCTACCTCTGCT
This sequence comes from Oncorhynchus mykiss, assembly GCF_013265735.2. Classification (NCBI taxonomy): domain Eukaryota; kingdom Metazoa; phylum Chordata; class Actinopteri; order Salmoniformes; family Salmonidae; genus Oncorhynchus; species Oncorhynchus mykiss. The sequence continues at coordinate 73,124,826 of NC_048570.1, read as the reverse complement.
GTCTTTTGAAGCGTTCCCTGGGAAATCTGCTGTGGGATGTGGTGGAATAAAGGAGCAATATTTCACATCAGAGAGAAAGAGATCCAGGCCTGGGGCCATAAAGGTTACCTACCACCCGAGAGGAACGGCCTCAGCAGCAGCCCACTCCCAGCACACACTGCAAGCTGTAGCCCAAGTCCAGCCCAGTCTTAGCCCAGCCTACTCCCAGCACACACTGCAAGCTGTAGCCCAAGTCCAGCCCAGTCTTAGCCCAGCCTCAGCAGCAGCCTAATCCCAGCAAACACTGCAAGCTGCAGCCCAAGTCCAGCCCAGTCTTAGCCCAGCCTCAGCAACAGTTCTGCTACAGAGCAGGAATACAGCAGTGCAGGATCAGACCACAGCAAACCCAGATCTCTCCTCTGTGATAGCAACAGAGCACAAAGGAAGCGCATTGCAGGCATCATCATTCTATTCTTTCTATCTCAATCGTTTTATTTTTTATAGATTTGATAGTGCAAACCCACCTCATGCTCTGGCATCTTCATTATATGACAAAAAGTCATTTTTAGCCGACTAATCATTTTCATAACATTCTGCATAAATAATACACCTACAGTCAGCTTGAAAGTCTCTAACCGGCCCGGGTAATAACTCTGCTTTGACAAATTATTCTAGTCAGAGGACGACTCCCTGTTTTCTGCTGTGTGTTTTTCACTCTTCTGGAGAGTAAATTATTCAGAAGGTTTCTATCTTTCTCTTTCTCCCTCTCTCCCGCTCTCTCTCTCTCTCTCTCTCTCTGTGTCTCCCTTTTCTCCTCTCTCTGTCTGTAGTGTACAGTATAGAGTGGGTTGCTGTCTGGCTGAGTCAGGCTGTGTTTGGAGGGCAATACTGTATGAAGAGCTTGAAGACGCTCTCAGGTCAAATAATCACCTCATCCTGACCCAGGAAGCTTTAAAATCTTGATCAATATACCGTATCTGTTCAGGCTTTAACATTCTGATCAATATACCGTATCTGTTCAGGCTTTAACATTCTGATCAACATAACGTATCTGTTCAGGCTTTAACATTCTGATCAATATAATGTATCTGTTCAGGCTTTAACATTCTGATCAATACACTGTATCTGTTCCGCCCAAGGTCCGCTCACCTCTAGTCCAATAGGGTTTCACCTCTAGTCCAACAGGGTTTCACATCTTGTCTTGTTCAATAGGATTTCCACTCTAGTCTAGTTCAGTAGGACTTCACTCACCTCTAGTCTAGTCCAATAGGATTTCACCTCTAGTCCAATAGGATTTCACATCTAGTCCAGTCTAATAGGAATTCACCTCTAGTCCAGTCTAATAGGATTTCACCTCTAGTCCAATTGGATTTCACCTCTAGTCCAATAGGATTTCCAGTCTAGTCCAGTCTAATAGGATTTCACGTCAAGTCTAGTCTAATAGGAATTCACCTCAAGTCTAGTCTAATAGGAATTCACCTCAAGTCCAATAGGATTTCACCTATAGTCTAATAGGGTTTCACCTATAGTCTAATAGGGTTTCACCTCTAGTCTAATAGGATTTCACCTCAAGTCCAATAGGATTTCACCTCAAGTCCAATGGGATTTCACCTCAAGTCTAATAGGATTTCACCTCAAGTCCAATAGGATTTCACCTCAAGTCCAATAGGATTTCACCTCCAGTCTAATAGGATTTCACATCTAGTCCAGTCTAATAGGATTTCACCTCTAGTCTAGTCCAATAGGATTTCACCTCTAGTCTAGTCCAATAGGATTTCACCTATAGTCCAATTGGAATTCACCTCTAGTCCAATAGGATTTCCAGTCTAGTCCAGTCTAATAGGATTTCACGTCAAGTCTAGTCTAATAGGAATTCACCTCAAGTCTAGTCTAATAGGAATTCACCTCAAGTCCAATAGGATTTCACCTATAGTCTAGTAGGGTTTCACCTATAGTCTAATAGGGTTTCACCTCTAGTCTAATAGGGTTTCACCTCAAGTCCAATAGGATTTCACCTCAAGTCCAATGGGATTTCACCTCAAGTCTAATAGGATTTCACCTCAAGTCCAATAGGATTTCACCTCCAGTCTAATAGGATTTTACCTCTATTCTAGTAGGGTTTCACCTTTAGTCTAATAGGGTTTCACCTCTAGTCTAGTCTAATAGGATTTCACCTCAAGTCCAATAGGATTTCACCTCTAGTCCAACAGGATTTCATCTCTAGTCCAACAGGATTTCACATCTAGTTTAGTCTAATAGGATTTCACATCTTGTCTAGTCTAATAGGATTTCACATCTTGTCTTGTCCAATAGGATTTATCCTCTAGTCTAGTCCAATATGATTGAACCCCTATTCTAGTTCAATAGGACTTCCACTCTAGTCTGGTTCAGTAGGACTTCACTCACCTCTAGTCTAGTCCAATAGGATTTCACCTCTAGTCCAATAGGATTTCACATCTAGTCCAGTCTAATAGGATTTCACCTCTAGTCCAGTCTAATAGGAATTCACCTCTAGTCTCGTCTAATAGGGTTTCACCTCTAGTCTCGTCTAATAGGTTTCACCTCCAGTCCGATAGGGTTTCACCTCCAGTCCGATAGGGCTTCACCTCCAGTCCGATAGGGCTTCACCTCCAGTCCGATAGGGCTTCATCTCCAGTCCGATAGGGCTTCACCTCCAGTCCGATAGGGCTTCACCTCCAGTCCGATAGGGCTTCACCTCCAGTCCGATAGGGCTTCACCTCCAGTCCGATAGGGCTTCACCTCCAGTCCAATAGGATTTCACCTCAAGTCCAATAGGATTTCACCTCCAGTCTAATAGGGTTTCACCTCTAGTACAACAGGATTTCACCTCTAGTCCAACAGGATTTCACATCTTGTCTTGTCCAATAGGATTTATCCTCTAGTCTAGTCCATAATGATTTAACCCCTATTCTAGTTCAATAGGATTTCCACTCTAGTCTAGTTCAGTAGGACTTCACTCACCTCTAGTCTAGTCCAATAGGATTTCACCTCTAGTCCAATAGGATTTCACATCTAGTCCAGTCTAATAGGAATTCACCTCTAGTCTCGTCTAATAGGAATTCACCTCTAGTCTCGTCTAATAGGAATTCACCTCTAGTCTCGTCTAATAGGAATTCACCTCTAGTCTCGTCTAATAGGAATTCACCTCTAGTCTCTTCTAATAGGAATTCACCTCCAGTCCGATAGGGTTTCACCTCCAGTCCGATAGGGTTTCACCTCTAGTCTAGTCTAATAGGATTTCACCTCTAGTCCAACAGGATTTCACATCTTGTCTTGTCCAATAGGATTTAACCCCTAGTCTAGTTCAATAGGATTTCCCCTCTAGTCTAGTTCAATAGGATTTCCCCTCTAGTCTAGTTCAATAGGACTTCACTCACCTCTAGTCTCTTCTAATAGGAATTCACCTCCAGTCCGATAGGGTTTCACCTCCAGTCCGATAGGGTTTCCTCTCCAGTCCGATAGGGTTTCACCTCCAGTCCGATAGGGTTTCACCTCCAGTCTAGTCTAATAGGATTTCACCTCTAGTCCAATAGGATTTCACCTCTAGTCCAGTAGGATTTCTCCTCTAGTCCAATAGGATTTCACCTAAGGTCTAGTCTAATAAGAATTCACCTCTAGTCTAGTCTAATAGGAATTCACCTCTAGTCCAATAGGGTTTCACCTCAAGTCCAATAGGGTTTCACCTCCACTCTAATAGGGTTTCACCTCCACTCTAATAGGGTTTAACCTCCAATCTAATAGGGTTTCACCTCCACTCTAATAGGGTTTCACCTCTAGTCTAGTCTAATAGGATTTCACCTCTAGTCCAACAGGATTTCACATCTTGTCTTGTCCAATAGGATTTAACCCCTAGTCTAGTTCAATAGGATTTAACCCCTATTCTAGTTCAATAGGATTTCCACTCTAGTCTAGTTCAGTAGGACTTCACTCACCTCTAGTCTAGTCCAATAGGATTTCACCTCTAGTCCAATAGGATTTCACATCTAGTCCAGTCTAATAGGAATTCACCTCTAGTCTCGTCTAATAGGAATTCACCTCTAGTCTCGTCTAATAGGAATTCACCTCTAGTCTCGTCTAATAGGAATTCACCTCTAGTCTCGTCTAATAGGAATTCACCTCTAGTCTCGTCTAATAGGAATTCACCTCTAGTCTCTTCTAATAGGAATTCACCTCCAGTCCGATAGGGTTTCACCTCCAGTCCGATAGGGTTTCACCTCTAGTCTAGTCTAATAGGATTTCACCTCTAGTCCAACAGGATTTCACATCTTGTCTTGTCCAATAGGATTTAACCCCTAGTCTAGTTCAATAGGATTTCCCCTCTAGTCTAGTTCAATAGGATTTCCCCTCTAGTCTAGTTCAATAGGACTTCACTCACCTCTAGTCTCTTCTAATAGGAATTCACCTCCAGTCCGATAGGGTTTCACCTCCAGTCCGATAGGGTTTCCTCTCCAGTCCGATAGGGTTTCACCTCCAGTCCGATAGGGTTTCACCTCCAGTCTAGTCTAATAGGATTTCACCTCTAGTCCAATAGGATTTCACCTCTAGTCCAGTAGGATTTCTCCTCTAGTCCAATAGGATTTCACCTAAGGTCTAGTCTAATAAGAATTCACCTCTAGTCTAGTCTAATAGGAATTCACCTCTAGTCCAATAGGGTTTCACCTCAAGTCCAATAGGGTTTCACCTCCACTCTAATAGGGTTTCACCTCCACTCTAATAGGGTTTAACCTCCAATCTAATAGGGTTTCACCTCCACTCTAATAGGGTTTCACCTCCACTCTAATAGGGTTTCACCTCCACTCTAATAGGGTTTCACCTCCACTCTAATAGGGTTTCACCTCAAGTCTAATAGGATTTCACCTCAAGTACAATAGGATTTCACCTCCAGTCTAATAGGATTTCACCTCCAGTCTAATAGGATTTCACCTCTAGTCTAGTCCAACAGGATTTCACCTCTAGTCTAGTCCAACAGGATTTCACCTCTAGTCCAATAGGATTTCACATCTAGTTTAGTCTAATAGGATTTCACATCTAGTCTAATAGGATTTCACCTCTAGTCCAATAGGATTTCACCTCTAGTCCAATAGGAATTCACCTCGAGTCCAATAGGATTTCACCTAAGGTCTAGTCTAATAAGAATTCACCTCTAGTCTAGTCTAATAGGATTTCACCTCAAGTCCAATTGGATTTCACCTCTAGTCCAATAGGATTTCCAGTCTAGTCCAGTCTAATAGGATTTCACGTCAAGTCTAGTCTAATAGGAATTCACCTCAAGTCTAGTCTAATAGGAATTCACCTCAAGTCCAATAGGATTTCACCTATAGTCTAATAGGGTTTCACCTATAGTCTAATAGGGTTTCACCTCTAGTCTAATAGGATTTCACCTCAAGTCCAATAGGATTTCACCTCAAGTCCAATGGGATTTCATCTCAAGTCTAATAGGATTTCACCTCAAGTCCAATAGGATTTCACCTCAAGTCCAATAGGATTTCACCTCCAGTCTAATAGGATTTCACATCTAGTCCAGTCTAATAGGATTTCACCTCTAGTCTAGTCCAATAGGATTTCACCTCTAGTCTAGTCCAATAGGATTTCACCTATAGTCCAATTGGAATTCACCTCTAGTCCAATAGGATTTCCAGTCTAGTCCAGTCTAATAGGATTTCACGTCAAGTCTAGTCTAATAGGAATTCACCTCAAGTCTAGTCTAATAGGAATTCACCTCAAGTCCAATAGGATTTCACCTATAGTCTAGTAGGGTTTCACCTATAGTCTAATAGGGTTTCACCTCTAGTCTAATAGGGTTTCACCTCAAGTCCAATAGGATTTCACCTCAAGTCCAATGGGATTTCACCTCAAGTCTAATAGGATTTCACCTCAAGTCCAATAGGATTTCACCTCCAGTCTAATAGGATTTTACCTCTATTCTAGTAGGGTTTCACCTTTAGTCTAATAGGGTTTCACCTCTAGTCTAGTCTAATAGGATTTCACCTCAAGTCCAATAGGATTTCACCTCTAGTCCAACAGGATTTCATCTCTAGTCCAACAGGATTTCACATCTAGTTTAGTCTAATAGGATTTCACATCTTGTCTAGTCTAATAGGATTTCACATCTTGTCTTGTCCAATAGGATTTATCCTCTAGTCTAGTCCAATATGATTGAACCCCTATTCTAGTTCAATAGGACTTCCACTCTAGTCTGGTTCAGTAGGACTTCACTCACCTCTAGTCTAGTCCAATAGGATTTCACCTCTAGTCCAATAGGATTTCACATCTAGTCCAGTCTAATAGGATTTCACCTCTAGTCCAGTCTAATAGGAATTCACCTCTAGTCTCGTCTAATAGGGTTTCACCTCTAGTCTCGTCTAATAGGTTTCACCTCCAGTCCGATAGGGTTTCACCTCCAGTCCGATAGGGCTTCACCTCCAGTCCGATAGGGCTTCACCTCCAGTCCGATAGGGCTTCACCTCCAGTCCGATAGGGCTTCATCTCCAGTCCGATAGGGCTTCACCTCCAGTCCGATAGGGCTTCACCTCCAGTCCGATAGGGCTTCACCTCCAGTCCGATAGGGCTTCACCTCCAGTCCGATAGGGCTTCACCTCCAGTCCAATAGGATTTCACCTCAAGTCCAATAGGATTTCACCTCCAGTCTAATAGGGTTTCACCTCTAGTACAACAGGATTTCACCTCTAGTCCAACAGGATTTCACATCTAGTTTAGTCTAATAGGATTTCTCATCTTGTCTAGTCTAATAGGATTTCACATCTTGTCTTGTCCAATAGGATTTATCCTCTAGTCTAGTCCATAATGATTTAACCCCTATTCTAGTTCAATAGGATTTCCACTCTAGTCTAGTTCAGTAGGACTTCACTCACCTCTAGTCTAGTCCAATAGGATTTCACCTCTAGTCCAATAGGATTTCACATCTAGTCCAGTCTAATAGGAATTCACCTCTAGTCTCGTCTAATAGGAATTCACCTCTAGTCTCGTCTAATAGGAATTCACCTCTAGTCTCGTCTAATAGGAATTCACCTCTAGTCTCGTCTAATAGGAATTCACCTCTAGTCTCTTCTAATAGGAATTCACCTCCAGTCCGATAGGGTTTCACCTCCAGTCCGATAGGGTTTCACCTCTAGTCTAGTCTAATAGGATTTCACCTCTAGTCCAACAGGATTTCACATCTTGTCTTGTCCAATAGGATTTAACCCCTAGTCTAGTTCAATAGGATTTCCCCTCTAGTCTAGTTCAATAGGATTTCCCCTCTAGTCTAGTTCAATAGGACTTCACTCACCTCTAGTCTCTTCTAATAGGAATTCACCTCCAGTCCGATAGGGTTTCACCTCCAGTCCGATAGGGTTTCCTCTCCAGTCCGATAGGGTTTCACCTCCAGTCCGATAGGGTTTCACCTCCAGTCTAGTCTAATAGGATTTCACCTCTAGTCCAATAGGATTTCACCTCTAGTCCAGTAGGATTTCTCCTCTAGTCCAATAGGATTTCACCTAAGGTCTAGTCTAATAAGAATTCACCTCTAGTCTAGTCTAATAGGAATTCACCTCTAGTCCAATAGGGTTTCACCTCAAGTCCAATAGGGTTTCACCTCCACTCTAATAGGGTTTCACCTCCACTCTAATAGGGTTTAACCTCCAATCTAATAGGGTTTCACCTCCACTCTAATAGGGTTTCACCTCTAGTCTAGTCTAATAGGATTTCACCTCTAGTCCAACAGGATTTCACATCTTGTCTTGTCCAATAGGATTTAACCCCTAGTCTAGTTCAATAGGATTTAACCCCTATTCTAGTTCAATAGGATTTCCACTCTAGTCTAGTTCAGTAGGACTTCACTCACCTCTAGTCTAGTCCAATAGGATTTCACCTCTAGTCCAATAGGATTTCACATCTAGTCCAGTCTAATAGGAATTCACCTCTAGTCTCGTCTAATAGGAATTCACCTCTAGTCTCGTCTAATAGGAATTCACCTCTAGTCTCGTCTAATAGGAATTCACCTCTAGTCTCTTCTAATAGGAATTCACCTCCAGTCCGATAGGGTTTCACCTCCAGTCCGATAGGGTTTCACCTCTAGTCTAGTCTAATAGGATTTCACCTCTAGTCCAACAGGATTTCACATCTTGTCTTGTCCAATAGGATTTAACCCCTAGTCTAGTTCAATAGGATTTCCCCTCTAGTCTAGTTCAATAGGATTTCCCCTCTAGTCTAGTTCAATAGGACTTCACTCACCTCTAGTCTCTTCTAATAGGAATTCACCTCCAGTCCGATAGGGTTTCACCTCCAGTCCGATAGGGTTTCCTCTCCAGTCCGATAGGGTTTCACCTCCAGTCCGATAGGGTTTCACCTCCAGTCTAGTCTAATAGGATTTCACCTCTAGTCCAATAGGATTTCACCTCTAGTCCAGTAGGATTTCTCCTCTAGTCCAATAGGATTTCACCTAAGGTCTAGTCTAATAAGAATTCACCTCTAGTCTAGTCTAATAGGAATTCACCTCTAGTCCAATAGGGTTTCACCTCAAGTCCAATAGGGTTTCACCTCCACTCTAATAGGGTTTCACCTCCACTCTAATAGGGTTTAACCTCCAATCTAATAGGGTTTCACCTCCACTCTAATAGGGTTTCACCTCCACTCTAATAGGGTTTCACCTCCACTCTAATAGGGTTTCACCTCCACTCTAATAGGGTTTCACCTCAAGTCTAATAGGATTTCACCTCAAGTACAATAGGATTTCACCTCCAGTCTAATAGGATTTCACCTCCAGTCTAATAGGATTTCACCTCTAGTCTAGTCCAACAGGATTTCACCTCTAGTCTAGTCCAACAGGATTTCACCTCTAGTCCAATAGGATTTCACATCTAGTTTAGTCTAATAGGATTTCACATCTAGTCTAATAGGATTTCACCTCTAGTCCAATAGGATTTCACCTCTAGTCCAATAGGAATTCACCTCGAGTCCAATAGGATTTCACCTAAGGTCTAGTCTAATAAGAATTCACCTCTAGTCTAGTCTAATAGGATTTCACCTCAAGTCCAATTGGATTTCACCTCTAGTCCAATAGGATTTCCAGTCTAGTCCAGTCTAATAGGATTTCACGTCAAGTCTAGTCTAATAGGAATTCACCTCAAGTCTAGTCTAATAGGAATTCACCTCAAGTCCAATAGGATTTCACCTATAGTCTAATAGGGTTTCACCTATAGTCTAATAGGGTTTCACCTCTAGTCTAATAGGATTTCACCTCAAGTCCAATAGGATTTCACCTCAAGTCCAATGGGATTTCATCTCAAGTCTAATAGGATTTCACCTCAAGTCCAATAGGATTTCACCTCAAGTCCAATAGGATTTCACCTCCAGTCTAATAGGATTTCACATCTAGTCCAGTCTAATAGGATTTCACCTCTAGTCTAGTCCAATAGGATTTCACCTCTAGTCTAGTCCAATAGGATTTCACCTATAGTCCAATTGGAATTCACCTCTAGTCCAATAGGATTTCCAGTCTAGTCCAGTCTAATAGGATTTCACGTCAAGTCTAGTCTAATAGGAATTCACCTCAAGTCTAGTCTAATAGGAATTCACCTCAAGTCCAATAGGATTTCACCTATAGTCTAGTAGGGTTTCACCTATAGTCTAATAGGGTTTCACCTCTAGTCTAATAGGGTTTCACCTCAAGTCCAATAGGATTTCACCTCAAGTCCAATGGGATTTCACCTCAAGTCTAATAGGATTTCACCTCAAGTCCAATAGGATTTCACCTCCAGTCTAATAGGATTTTACCTCTATTCTAGTAGGGTTTCACCTTTAGTCTAATAGGGTTTCACCTCTAGTCTAGTCTAATAGGATTTCACCTCAAGTCCAATAGGATTTCACCTCTAGTCCAACAGGATTTCATCTCTAGTCCAACAGGATTTCACATCTAGTTTAGTCTAATAGGATTTCACATCTTGTCTAGTCTAATAGGATTTCACATCTTGTCTTGTCCAATAGGATTTATCCTCTAGTCTAGTCCAATATGATTGAACCCCTATTCTAGTTCAATAGGACTTCCACTCTAGTCTGGTTCAGTAGGACTTCACTCACCTCTAGTCTAGTCCAATAGGATTTCACCTCTAGTCCAATAGGATTTCACATCTAGTCCAGTCTAATAGGATTTCACCTCTAGTCCAGTCTAATAGGAATTCACCTCTAGTCTCGTCTAATAGGGTTTCACCTCTAGTCTCGTCTAATAGGTTTCACCTCCAGTCCGATAGGGTTTCACCTCCAGTCCGATAGGGCTTCACCTCCAGTCCGATAGGGCTTCACCTCCAGTCCGATAGGGCTTCACCTCCAGTCCGATAGGGCTTCATCTCCAGTCCGATAGGGCTTCACCTCCAGTCCGATAGGGCTTCACCTCCAGTCCGATAGGGCTTCACCTCCAGTCCGATAGGGCTTCACCTCCAGTCCGATAGGGCTTCACCTCCAGTCCAATAGGATTTCACCTCAAGTCCAATAGGATTTCACCTCCAGTCTAATAGGGTTTCACCTCTAGTACAACAGGATTTCACCTCTAGTCCAACAGGATTTCACATCTAGTTTAGTCTAATAGGATTTCTCATCTTGTCTAGTCTAATAGGATTTCACATCTTGTCTTGTCCAATAGGATTTATCCTCTAGTCTAGTCCATAATGATTTAACCCCTATTCTAGTTCAATAGGATTTCCACTCTAGTCTAGTTCAGTAGGACTTCACTCACCTCTAGTCTAGTCCAATAGGATTTCACCTCTAGTCCAATAGGATTTCACATCTAGTCCAGTCTAATAGGAATTCACCTCTAGTCTCGTCTAATAGGAATTCACCTCTAGTCTCGTCTAATAGGAATTCACCTCTAGTCTCGTCTAATAGGAATTCACCTCTAGTCTCGTCTAATAGGAATTCACCTCTAGTCTCTTCTAATAGGAATTCACCTCCAGTCCGATAGGGTTTCACCTCCAGTCCGATAGGGTTTCACCTCTAGTCTAGTCTAATAGGATTTCACCTCTAGTCCAACAGGATTTCACATCTTGTCTTGTCCAATAGGATTTAACCCCTAGTCTAGTTCAATAGGATTTCCCCTCTAGTCTAGTTCAATAGGATTTCCCCTCTAGTCTAGTTCAATAGGACTTCACTCACCTCTAGTCTCTTCTAATAGGAATTCACCTCCAGTCCGATAGGGTTTCACCTCCAGTCCGATAGGGTTTCCTCTCCAGTCCGATAGGGTTTCACCTCCAGTCCGATAGGGTTTCACCTCCAGTCTAGTCTAATAGGATTTCACCTCTAGTCCAATAGGATTTCACCTCTAGTCCAGTAGGATTTCTCCTCTAGTCCAATAGGATTTCACCTAAGGTCTAGTCTAATAAGAATTCACCTCTAGTCTAGTCTAATAGGAATTCACCTCTAGTCCAATAGGGTTTCACCTCAAGTCCAATAGGGTTTCACCTCCACTCTAATAGGGTTTCACCTCCACTCTAATAGGGTTTAACCTCCAATCTAATAGGGTTTCACCTCCACTCTAATAGGGTTTCACCTCCACTCTAATAGGGTTTCACCTCCACTCTAATAGGGTTTCACCTCCACTCTAATAGGGTTTCACCTCAAGTCTAATAGGATTTCACCTCAAGTACAATAGGATTTCACCTCCAGTCTAATAGGATTTCACCTCCAGTCTAATAGGATTTCACCTCTAGTCTAGTCCAACAGGATTTCACCTCTAGTCTAGTCCAACAGGATTTCACCTCTAGTCCAATAGGATTTCACATCTAGTTTAGTCTAATAGGATTTCACATCTAGTCTAATAGGATTTCACCTCTAGTCCAATAGGATTTCACCTCTAGTCCAATAGGAATTCACCTCGAGTCCAATAGGATTTCACCTAAGGTCTAGTCTAATAAGAATTCACCTCTAGTCTAGTCCAATAGGATTTCACCTCTAGTCTAGTCTAATAGGAATTCACCTCTAGTCCAGTCTAATAGGAATTCACCTCTAGTCCAGTCTAATAGGGTTTCACCTCTAGTCCAGTCTAATAGGGTTTCACCTCCAGTCTAGTAGGGTTTCACCTCTATTCTAGTAGGGTTTCACCTCTATTCTAGTAGGGTTTCACCTCTATTCTAGTAGGGTTTCACCTCTATTCTAGTAGGGTTTCACCTCTAGTCTAATACGGTTTCACCTCAAGTCCAATAGGATTTCACCTCCAGTCTAATAGGATTTCACCTCTAGTCTAATAGGATTTCACCTCAAGTCCAATAGGATTTCACCTCCAGTCTAATAGGATTTCACCTCTAGTCTAATAGGATTTCACCTCTAGTCTAATAGGATTTCACCTCTAGTCTAATAGGATTTCACCTCTAGTCTAGTCCAATATGATTTAACCCTTAGTCTAGGTCAATAGGATTCCCCCTCTAGTCTAGTCCAGTAGGATTTCACTCACCTCTAGTCTAGTCCAATAGGATTTCACCTCTAGTCCAATAGGATTTCACATCTAGTCCAGTCTAATAGGAATTCACCTCAAGTCTAGACAAATAGGATTTCACCTCAAGTCTAGTCTAATAGGAATTCACCTCAAGTCTAGTCTAATAGGAATTCACCTCCATTCTAAGGATTTCACAGCAAGTCCAATAGGATTTCACCTCAAGTCCAATAGGATTTCACCTCAAGTCCAATAGGATTTCACCTCAAGTCCAAAAGGATGTCACCTCCAGTCTAATAGGATTTCACCTCCAGTCTAATAGGGTTTCACATCTAGTCTAGTCTAATAGGATTTATCCTCTAGTCTAGTTCAATAGGATTTCACCTCTAGTCTAGTCCAATAGGATTTATCCTCTAGTCTAGTTCAATGGGATTTCAGTTCTAGTCTAGTTCAATAGGATTTCCCCTCTAGTCTAGTCCAGTAGGATTTCACTCACCTCTACTCTAATAAGATTTCAATGCCTTGTGATTTATCCGAGAAGGCATAACAGGTTGTTTACATTACAAACCAGCACATCAGATAAGGAGCTATGAGCTTAGCATGCAGTTAGTCAATGTTTACTGTGAAAGGCAGCAACATCAAGAAAGTTTGAAAAGTGTCATTCACTGAGAAGAAAATCTAATAAATTGTTCATTGAACTTCAAGCACAAAGCGAAAAGTAAAGTGAGATTCACTGAGGAGCAATCAAATAAATATTTTCATCCTTCAAGCACAAGCGTCTATACAACACAACTCACAGGAGAGAGATACAGCTTGTTCAGTCCCCAGAGAATGCACCAGAATGGGGGTGGCAGGGTAGCCTAGTGGTTAGAGCATTGGACTAGTAACTGAAAGGTTGAAAGTTCCAATCCCCGAGCTGACAAGGTACAAAATCTGTCGTTCTGCCCCCGAACAGGCAGTTAACCCACTGTTGCTAGGCCGTCATTGAAAATAAGAATTTGTTCTAAACTGACTTGCCTAGTAAAATAAAGGTTAAAAAAAAAAAACGTTTGACCTCTGTCATTGCCAACAAAGGGTAGAGATAAAAGTATTGAGATAAACTTTTGTTATTGACCAAATACTTATTTTCCACCATAATTTGCAAATAAATTCATTAAAAATCCTACAATGTGATTTTCTGGATTTTTTTTCTTATTTTGTCTATCATAGTTGAAGTGTACCTATGATGAAAATTACAGGCCTCTCTCATCTTTTTAAGTGGGAGAACTTGCACAATTGGTGGCTGACTAAATACTTTTTTGCCCCACTGTATAAATATATATACAGATGAGGTTTTTCACAATTCCTGACATTTAATCCTAATCCAAATTCCATGTTTTAGGCCAGTTACGTCACCACTTTATTTTAAGAATGTGAAATGTCAGAATAATAGTAGAGAGAATGATTAAATTCTGCTTTTATTTCTTTCATCACATTCCCAGTGGATCAGAAGTTTACATACACTCAATTATTATTTGGTAGCATTGCCTTTAAATTGTTTAACTTGGGTCAAACGTTTCGGGTAGCCTTCCACAAGCTTCCTACAGTAAGTTGGGTGAATTTTGCCCCATTCCTCCTGACAGAGATGGTGTAACGGAGTCAGTGGTGTAACGGAGTCAGGTTTTTAGGTTTTTAGGTTTTAGGTCTCCTTGCTCGCACACACTTTTTCAGTTCTGCCCACAAATTTTCTATAGGATTGAGGTCAGGGCTTTGTGATGGCCACTCCAATACCTTGACTTTGTTGTCCTTAAGCCATTTTGCCACAACTTTGGAAGTATGCTTGGGGTCGTTGTCTATTTGGAAGACCCATTTGCGACCAAGCTTTAACTTCCCGACTGATGTCTTGAGATGTTGCTTCAATATATCCACATAATTTTCCTTTCTCATGTAGCCATCTATTTTGTGAAGTGCACCAGTCCTTCCTGCAGCAAAGCACCCCCACAACATGATGCTGCCACCCCCGTGCTTCATAGATGGGACCCCTGTTCATCATCGGCTTGCAAGCCTCCCCCTTTTTCCTCCAAACATAACGATGGTCATTACAACCAAAAAGTTATTTTTTGTTTTATCAGACCAGAGGATATCAAGCAAAAAGTCACTGAGTTTGAAGGTAGGCCTTGAAATACATCCACAGGTACACCTCCAATTAACTCAAATGATGTCAATTAGCATATCAAAATCTTCTAAAGCCATGACATCCTTTTCGGGAATGTTCCAAGCTGTTTAAAGGCACAGTCAACTTCTTCTATGTAAACTTCTGACCCACTGGAATTGAGATACAGTGAATTATAAGTGAAATAATCTCCCTGTAAACAATTATTAGAAAAGTTACTTGTGTCATCACAAAGTAGATGTCCTAACCGACTTGCCAAAACTATAGTTTGTTAACAAGAAATTTGTGGAGTGGTTGAAAAACATGATTTAATGATTCCAACCTAAGTGTACGTAAACTTCCAACTGTATATATTATGATCCTGTCACTGAGTCTGTCAGCACTGAGTGTGCTTGCCGGTCCATCCTGTACCCATCCTACACCCCAGAGGGAATACTGGAGGGAACCTACTTCGCCATCCATGTCTGGGTCTCAGTATGGGTGACATCCACACCCTGGCTACCACAGCAACCAACTGCAACAATCTGCCCTGGCTGTCTGTTTTGGCTATGCAGGCCAGAGCGAAGGCATCATCACTGCATAACACACATGCTTCTCCCTGGGTGCATCAGTACCCCAGCTGTTACGATGCTCTATTTCCACAACTAAAGTATGACTGGGAGGAAGGGATAGAGAGAAGTAAAACATGTTGGCCGTAGTATAAATAGCAGTCAGCAGAGAGTCAAGGGGATTCATAAGTCCTGCTACTTTAGCTTATTCTACCCCTGCACACCACAGGCATTCAATACATTTTAAAAGAGGAAAAAGAGGAATGCCAAGAGGGTGATATTTATCCTAATAGACTGGCTGTGAGATAGAAACTCTATAGCCTACTATACACCCCCTACTCACTGGCTTTGGTAGAGTGGTAGTCCATCAGCATACAGTGTGGGGCAGGGATGTACCACTGAACAGGTGGCATGGGGTGAGAGGTCAAGGGTGTGCCACTTTGGTGGCAGTGAACTCTGTGGGATAATAACCTCCCCCAGTGTTTTTCTGTGACGACGTGTGTGTGTGTGTGTGTGTGTGTGTGTGTGTGTGTGTACAGTGAAAGTAGCCCCGGCTGTCTCTAATGAGTGGTATCAATCAGGCCGTGCCAAGAGCATTGGGCTTGTCTCCTACTTGTGAGAGATGGGCTTGATGGGCCTCTGTGATATTCCCTTAATGCTCCAAGCATTTTCAAATCTATGATTAATGTCATCGCTGCATGATTTCACTGTACTGGGAAGGAGTCTACAGTATGGTTGACTTGGAGTGGAGGGTTATGATGATGACAGCATTTTAAGGACTGATGATAATGTGAAATTAATCAACAGTAAACTATGACAATTTACAGAGGACATTAATCATGCTATTTAAATACATTTAATTCGTCACATATTATTGTGGGAAGAGCATGAGTATAATGCTATTCTAAGCATGGCTGGTCTACTGAGCTTTGATCTGGTATTAGATAGTAAAATAATAATTCAGTTACTGTGGCCCCTACAGTGCAGGGAATATGCACTTTAACTTTTAAACCCCCTGATGGTGTACAAATCCCTGGCTCAACAGTACCATGTGAGGGATACAGGAGGGTTGGGGTGGAGAAGAGAGGAATCCCAATGAGCTTCATGTCACTCCTACAAATGACCTTTCAAACACTGTGACAGTGGAGATCAGATACCACTCTCGACCCTCTCTGCTACACTAACACATCGAGCCATGAATCCTAAAGCCTACATAACACCACCGTAATTTGTTGTTGACACCTGTCATACACATTCACGACAGAAAGATAACTGACTCAACTGTGGTCCTGTTATTGTTCTAAGACATCATAATGAAAGTGTAATAACATCAAGGTATCATGAAACGTTAACATGAAAGTCATGGTACAGATGTAGGATCTTAATTTGGCCTACACTGTCACAACAAACTCATCCTGCAGCCACAGGATTTTAATGTTTAGTCCATAATGTTGCTTGATCGGTGGTTAGGCTATTAACTGGCCAAAAGTTGGCTACATGAAAGTGTAATACTGTTAATAAAACCTTGTGTGGGTTTTCAGTGAATTTATGTAAATCGCAAAGCTCCTCTGCATTTCACAGCAACAAAACAGGACAATTCTCAGCAACAAAAGAGTCAGGAATGTCATGCCATGTTTTAGAGACACTTACAAGCAAGCTCTACAACGCTACAACTTAAAGATTTGTCCCAGTACGTCCAGGTCAAACCATATCTGTGCATGTGTCGCTAACACTAGGTCCCATGCTATTCAACCTCATCACACTACCTGGGCCTCCACCATGGCCGTACCACTCACACAATTCAACACAATCAACTTCACGACTGCTGCTATAACCAGCAGAAAATACTCCACATATTGTTCTCTGGTGAAAAAAACTCTGTGGTAATAATAGCCATCATTAGCATAACAACTGTGATGTTTCAGACAGATGAATGGCTTCAGGCTTGCCATGGCCACAGTCAAAGACATAATGTGAACCATAGTTGGTTCATTACCATAAATTCAATTAAGATAAAACCTTAAAAATACACACACAAAATTGGCCTGGGAGCAGCCGTTGCACAAGTGCAAGCAGTTATGAATTTCATTTCCATAAAAAATAGAATGGCCATCATCCTTCTAATTTGTTTTATAATTATTGTTATTATTATTGTTCATTTCTATGACTGTAGTTAATAGAAAGCCTTTCCTCAGGCAGTCAGTTCCTGTTCCTCCTCATCTCATCCCTGGGACAAGCAGCAGACAATCTCAGACTCTAATCCGAGTTAAATTACACTCTATTCTCATCTCCTCCCATGACCTTGGACCAACCAGACGTTACACTGAAGCTCACATTATAACCTTCCTCGAGTAAAAATAGTAGAGGTGCACTCACTTGTCGTGGAGCATATATTCAGTGTTTTCTGGAGATATCTGTCCAGTCACAGGGTGTCGGAACGACGTTCTCTTCTGGTTATGGCTGAGAAAGTCAGAGAGCGAGAGAACAGGGAGGGAAGAGAGGGAAGGTTTGAAAACAACAGCAAAGGAGAAAATACAATTAGTATTCCGTCATGAATCATATTTCTGCTTGATCGCTCCACTATTTTGTGCACTGATGTATTGGTCACTGGCTGCTTGTTGGGCATTCTACACCAAGTTTCTAGACTTCCAATGACTTTCACAGCAAAGTGTAGAATGTGCGGTAGTGCTGAAGACTGGCCAAGGCAGGGGCTCATATTATTTCACACAATGTGTAAGTCTCAGCACTCTCCCCTACCAGCTCGCCAGGCTTTATTGATTTAAATTACATGGGGTCATTCGTCGCTTTAACTAGGGCATTAAAGCTTCCCTGTATCGTTGGATAAAAGAAGAGATGGACAGGGGGCAGCGCTGGTGGTGGAAAGAATGAAAAATAACACAATGATGTGATTTGCTCTAAACCGTCCGTATCAATTATTTACTTTTACACACTTTGGATGGCAGTCGCGTAGCAGCTGTGCCCATCGGACAGTAAGAGAATAGGTCTCTGCTTCATTCAACATTAGCTTTAGGAGCAGTGGAGCAGACAGGATTCCATACGTTTCCACTTAGGGTTATCCAGGTACAGAACATACACAGGTAGAAACTTCTGACCCAGACTGACCTGGTCTTTAATCACTATGAGGACTTCTGACCCACACTGACCTGGTCTTTAATCACTATGAGGACTTCTGACCCACACTGACCTGGTCTTTAATCACTATGAGGACTTCTGACCCAGACTGGCCTGGTATTTAATCACTATGAGGACTTCTGACCCACACTGACCTGGTCTTTAATCACTATGAGGACTTCTGACCCAGACTGGTCTGGTCTTTAATCACTATGAGGACTTCTGACCCACACTGACCTGGTCGTTAATCACTATGAGGACTTCTGGCCCAGACTGACCTGGTCGTTAATCACTATGAGGACTTCTGACCCAGACTGACCTGGTCGTTAATCACTATGAGGACTTCTGACCCAGACTGACCTGGTCGTTAATCACTATGAGGACTTCTGACCCAGACTGACCTGGTCGTTAATCACTCGGCGGTCTTCTGGGTCAGACTGACCTGGTCGTTTATCCCTCTGAGGACTTCTGGGTCAGATTGTGTGAGTGTGAATGTTGTATGTGAGTGTAGAGGCGGTCTGGTGAGCTGTGCTGTCCTCCAGATAGACCATCATAACACACCCTAGGCTTGCAGTTCTCACACTACACTGTCATATTCAACAGCCAATGAGAAATACTACACCAATCTAGTCACTATGGAAACAGTCATCACAATAATGACAACACAACCAGGGCAATGATGTGGGCCAATTTATTGTCCAATCAGTCTAGCAGAAATAAGTAAAAGTCACATATGTCATTCAATCCAGATGACTGCTGATGTCTTAACTGAATTATGAGATGAAATCAGCCTTTAACTCTAATGAAATATTTCATGCTTCCTTACACTTGAATTCCGTGTAAAATCAGAGCATGTTGGAGTTGAATAGGCTGTTACATGAGGACATTTTTGCTTTGAGACTGTTTCAATCGCTCTCGCAAAGTTACGTTATTGTGATGCTTTTGGGGGAGGGGAAATATCAAAGTACTGTGAACGATTGTTCACCCTACTGTAATTCTTTATGTAAACACTGGCAATTGAAACTTACCAAGATTTGAGGTAATAGACAACAACTGACTGTACTCTCTGCTCTCTTCCAACCCATTCTCAATAACAACATTGTGAACACAACATCCTCATACAATCTAGAATCACATTAGAATATGCATTCCATAGATGTAGTTCTATATATACACACAACTGTAGAGATTCATTGTGTATCTATGGAAAAACATCTGTTAACCTTGACTCATTAGGGGCGGCAGGTAGCCTAGTGGTTAGAGCGTTGGGCTAGTAACTGAAAGGTTGATCGAATACCCAAGCTGACAAGGTAAAAATCTGTTGTTCTGCCCCTGAACAAGGCAGTTAACCCACTGTTCCTAGGCCGTCACTGTAAAAACTAATGCATTCTTATTTAACTTGCCTCGTTAAATTAAATAAAACATTTAAAATATAGAGCAGAAATATTGGTGAGCGGTATGTCCTGTGTTGTGTGTTCCTCCTCATCATGGTGTCCAGCACCACAGCACCACAGCCCTCTCTGGGCTCTTTACTCAAGCGTGGCCACTGAGAAGACAGGCCCATTTGTCTGAGGGGCCACTGGACAGATATGAAGCGCTAAGGTCCTCCCAGAGCAGAGCTGAGTCATCCCTCTCCGGCTGCTGTAGACTGGACTGAACAAGACTGAAAGGCAGCCTGCTGTTAACTGTACTAGCTTGAGAGGCAGCATGCTCTGGACTAGACTGTATTAGCATGAGAGGCAGCCTCCTGTGGACTGTGACAGTCTGCTCTGGACTGGACTGTATTAGCATGAGAGGCAGCCTGCTCTGGACTGGACTGTATTAGCATGAGAGGCAGCCTCCTGTGGACTGTGGCAGTCTGCTCTGGACTGTAATGGACTGTGCCAGCCTGAGAGGCAGCATGCTCTGGACTGGACTGTATTAGCATAAGAGGCAGCCTCCTGTGGACTGTGCCAGCCTGAGAGGCAGCCTCCTGTGGACTGTGCCAGCCTGAGAGGCAGCCTCCTGTGGATTGTGCCAGCCTGAGAGGCAGCCTCCTGTGGATTGTGCCAGCCTGAGAGGCAGCCTCCTGTGGATTGTACCAGCCTGAGAGGCAGCCTCCTGTGGACTGTACCAGCCTGAGAGGCAGCCTCCTGTGGACTGTGCCAGCCTGAGAGGCAGCCTCCTGTGGACTGTGCCAGCCTGAGAGGCAGCCTCCTGTGGACTGCGCCAGCCTGAGAGGCAGCCTCCTGTGGACTGCGCCAGCCTGAGAGGCAGCCTCCTGTGGACTGTGCCAGCCTGAGAGGCAGCCTCCTGTGGACTGCGCCAGCCTGAGAGGCAGCCTCCTGTGGACTGTGCCAGCCTGAGAGGCAGCCTCCTGTGGACTGTGCTAGCCTGAGAGGCAGCCTCCTGTGGACTGTGCCAGCCTGAGAGGCAGCCTCCTGTGGACTGCACCAGCCTGAGAGGCAGTCTGCAGCGGCAGCATCACACTTGCTCAATAGGCATCCTAATGTTTACAGTGTGCATGGTAATACCGTGAGTAAACAGACTGGTGTCAGCAGCATATAGCAAACGCCTCCTGAAGGACAACTACAGCCTTTACCAGCTGACGCATAGTGTTATACCAACCCTGTTAGTATTACTGCGGTGTCATGCAGCAAAGTAAAGGAAATAAATCTGGTTGTTTAGAGAGATTTATGGGTTGACATTTTTCAAAAGTTCACAGGAAGCTGCGGTTGAGCATCAGAGCCATTTCTGCACACACAAGCACAAAAACGCACACAAATCAACACGCAAAAAAACACATTACAACCCACACAAACACAGAACAACACACACACAAACACAACTCTCTACTCTGTTTGGTCCTGGCCTGTGTTCCAGTAACAGCATGTAGTGTGTTGAACTACACCAGGCCCATGTAGTAGTACCCTACCCTCCACTGTTAATTAGGAACCTGCACTCTTTGGACCGTTTGTTTCAGCCACATTACTTCTGAACTACTTGTCATGGAATTCACTGCATTCCTACTTAGTGAACAAACAGTTCAGGCAGCACAGTGGCCCTGTTTGTTTTGCCACATAGTGTAGTACTCAGGGAACTGGTTGCAGACACACTTCAGTAAAACGCATGAGCTGACGCACACCCCAAAATGTTTGTAGAGGTGCTTACTAACAAAGTGTAAAATGTTTTATTACATTATATACATATAACGTGGATGAAACAGCATGTAAACATTATTAAAGTGACTAGTGTTGTATACTCTATGTATACTAAAAATAATATAAACGCAACAATTTCAAAGATTTTGCTGAGTTACAGTTCAAATAAGGAAATCAATCAATTGAAATAAATTCATTAGGCCCTAATCTATGGATTTCACATGACTGGGCAGGGGCGCAGCCATGGGTGGGCCTGGGAGGGCATAGGCCCACCCACTTGGGAGCCAGGTCGACCCATTGGGAAGCCAGGCCCAGTCAATGAGAATAGTTTTTTCCCCCACAAAAGGGCTTTATCACAGACAGAAATACTCATCCTCTGTTTCTCAGTCTCTCGGTCCCAGTTTTGATCCACCTGTACCGTCTCCCCCTTCTAGATGGTAGCGGGGTGAACAGGCCGTGGCTCGGGTGGCTAAAGTTCTTTATGATCTTCTTGTCCTGGAGGGCAGGCAAAGTGCCCCCGGTGATGCGTTGGGCTAACCGCACCACCCTCTGGAGAGCCCTGGAGTTGTGGATAGTGCAATTGCCATACCAGGAGGTGATACAGCTTGACAGGATGCTCTCAATGGTGCATATGCAGAAGTTTGTAAGGGTCTTAGGGGCAAACCCGAATTTCTTCAGCCTCCAGAGTTTAAAGAAGCGCTGTTGCGCAGTCTTCACCACACTGTCTGTGTGAAGGGACCACTTCAGGTTGTCACTGATGTGCACGCCTAGGAACTTGAAGCTTTTGACCATCTCCACTAAGGCCCTTTCAATGTAGATGGGGGTGTGCTCTCTCTGCTGTCTCCTGTGGACAACAATCCGCTCCTTCGTTTTGTTGACGTTGAGGGAGAGATTATTTTCCTGGCACAACTCCGCTAGGGCTCTCAACTCCTTCCTGTAGGCTGTCTCATCGTCGTTGGCAATCAGGCCTGTTGTGTTGTCAGCAAACTTGATGATTGAGTTGGAGACATGCGTGGCCACATAGTCATGGGTGAACAGGGAGTACTGGAGGGGACTGAGCACGCACCCCAGTGGGGCCCCCGTGTTGAGGATCACCGTGGCAGAGTTATTGTTGCCTGTCTTCACAACTTGGGGTCGGCCCGGGAGGAAGTCCAGGACCCAGTTGCACAGGAAGGGTTCAGACCCTGGGCCCTGAGCTTAGTCATGAGCTTAGAGGGCACTACGGTGTTGAAGGATGAGCTGTAGTTGATGAACAGCATTCTTAGATAGGTATTTCTCTTGTCCAGGTGGGATAGGGCAGTGTGTAGTGCAATTGTGATTGCGTCGTCCATTTATCTGTTGGATAATATGCGATTTGTAGTGGTCTAGGGTGTCGGGTAAGATGGAGGTGATATGTTCCTTAACTAGCCTCTCAAAGCACTTCACGATGACAGAAGTGAGTGCTACGGGGAGATAGTAAATTAGTTTAGTTACCTTCGCTTTCTTGGGTACAATGTTGGACATTTTGAAGCAAGTGGGGACAACACGCTTACATTTTATTTTTATTTTACCTTTATTTAACTAGGCAAGTCAGTTAATAAGAAAAAAATATTATTTTCAATGACAGCCTAGGAACAGTGATGCCCCTTGTTCAGGGGCAGAAAGACATATTTTTACCTTGTCAGCTCGGGGATTCGATCTTGCAACTTTTCGGTTACTAGTCCAACTCTCGAACCACTAGGCTACCTGCCAAATGACTTGCTCAAGTCGGCCACGAAGAACAAGAGCACATAGTCCTCATGAGTGTCGGGGGCCGTTTTGGCAGCTCTGTGTTTGGTGCCTCAAAGTGAGCGAAGAAAGTGTTTAGCTTGTCCGGAAGCGAGGCATCATGTCCACGTCATGGCTGGCTCTCCCTTTATAATCGGCGACTGTCTGGAGTCCCTATACGTCTGGTGTTTGAGCCGTTAAATTGCGACTCCAATTTGTCCCTGTACTGTCGTTTTGCCTCTTTGACTGCCTTTACGGAGGTCATAGCTGGCCTGTTTGCAGTGGTGTAAAGTACTCTAGTAAAATTCCTTTAAAGTACTACTGAAGTAGTTTTTTGGGGATATCTGTACTTTACCTTTTATTTATATTTTTGACTACTTTAACTTCACTACATTCCGAAAAAATATAATGTACTTTTTACTCCATACATTTTCCCAGACACCCAAAAGCATTTTGAATGCTTAACAGGACAGGAAAATGGTCCAATTCACACACTTTTTTTCAAGAGAACATCCCTGGTCATCCGTACTGCCTCTGATCTGGCGGACTCATGTTGTGGAATATTCTAATCAAGTGAGAGAGACTTTGTAATTTCTTCAAACAAACATCTTTATTCAATATCGATTAATTAGTAATGAGGCTAGTCGACCCCACACCCTTGAGTGTTGGATCGAGAAACCTAATCTTTACACAAATGCAGAGTACTATATATAGCTAACACTAAAAATGCTTAGTCATGATTGATTCCACCCATCCCATGTAGATTGGGGCACCTTAAGCCACTCTGGGTTCATCCGGTCATTATCTGCACGGGGTTGTTGTCTTAACCCCACCCTGTTTCAGTTTCTCCGATGCAAGGTTGATTTTGAGGCAATGAGGGATTGTTCTACTCCTAAACTATCCCTAGTAAAACATTATTGTCTATGTAATGCAGTCTTTAACTAATTTGTCAGCTCAAGCCATCTCTGGTGACCATACGCCCAGATTAGCTGCAGGGAACTAGAGTGGAGACCATAAAAACACAGACACTAACTAGTAGGACAGAAATGTCTTACTATTAGTTAAATATGAATTGCTAACCATTAATATCAAATAAATCAGGTAAATACGTATTTTTTTTGTCCAGAGGTATAAACCAGGGATATTTTAAGAAATAGGCTAACGGTCATGTTGACAATGTGGAACTATACTTAAAAACATCGAAAAATGTCTAGGTGTCTCAGCTGGCTTTACAAGATTGATGTTTCAATATTATAGGAAATGCCATAAAAATTCAAATTATTTGGATCGCCTAATAGAAGTCATTTGAAATGATTTTGTCACACCCTGATCTGTTTTACCTGTCTTTGTGCTTGTCTCCTCCACCCCCTCCCCCCCCCCCCCCCCCCCCCCCCCCCCCCCCTAGGTGTCGCCCATCTTCCTTATTATCCACAGTGTATCCTATTATCCACAGTGTATTTGTACCTGGGTTCTCTGTTTGTCTCTCACCAGTTCCTTTTGTTCGTCAAGCCTACCAGCGTTTTCCCCTTGCTCCTGTCTGTTTCTAGTTCCTGGTTTCCCGGTTTCGACCATTCTCCCTGCCCTGACCCTGAGCCTGCCTGCCATTCTGTACCTTGTCACACCACACTGGATTATTGACCTCTGCCTGCCCTGACCCTGAGACTGCCTGCCCCCTGTTCTAGTAATAAACTTTTGTTACTTGACACTGTCTGCATCTGGGTCTTCCCTGAAACGTGATAGATTTATACTTTTACTTTTACTTTTGATACTTAAGTATATTTTAAAACCAAATACTTTTATACTTTTACTCAAGTAGTATTTTATTGGGTGACTTTCACTTGAGTCATTTTCTATTAAGGTATCTTTTCTTTTATTCAAGTATGACAATGGGGTACTTTTTACACCCCTGCCTGTTTGTACACGTCCATGTTCCCAGTCACCTTGCAATGGTTAAATGCAGTGGTTTGCGCTTTCAGTTGTGTTTATGCTGCCATCTATCCACATTTTTTGGTTTGGATCAGTTGTAATCGTCACATTGGGAACAACATCCTCTATGCACTTCCTGATTAGCCCAGACACTGAGTCAGTGTATACGTCAATACTATTTTCAGAGGCGACCCAGAACATTTCCTAGTCCGCGTGATCAAAACCATCTTGAAGCATAGATTCCAATTGGTCAGACCAACATTGAACAGGGCCTGAACGTTAGCGAGTAATATACTAGGAAGCTGTGGATGGTATGCATGCCACCTGAGTCTGACTAGGGCCCCACTCCATCTACCTCTTAACTGGCATCGGAGTATTGGTGCAGCACCCGGGATGAATAGAGCTGCATGAAACATTTCCATCGTACTGCCAGGGCTACTCTGCAAATAGACTTTGAGCCAGTAACCGAAAGGTTGCTAATTTGAATCCCTGAGCTGACAAGGTAAAAATATGTTGTTCTGCCCCTGAACAAGGCAGTTAACCCACTGTTCCTAGGCCGTCATTGTAAATAAGAATTTGTTCTTAACGGACTTGCCTAGTTAAATAAAGGTTAAATAAATAAAAAAATAGACAAACCTTTTATAACAAGGTTTATCACAAGGGAGGAAATGGAGGTGAAATGGTCATCCCAATGCCTTTCCAAATCATGCATTGTTTTCAAAGACAGAACCAAACAATCAGCATCACAGCCAAACTCCATTGAGATCAAAACTAATCCCTTGCACAGAATTCCATTTACCTTTAGGATTGACAGGAAAAGGTCAGGGGTTATAAAAACATTAAACACTTCCATTATCAGGGTCACAGAGACACACACCCCACACACACTGAGACACCCCCCCACCCACACTAAGAATCCCCCCCCCCCACACACACACACATTCCACACAATGACCTTCTACACATTGACAGACCCCACCTGCTGCGAGGAGCAGGCTAGGTCACATGCTCATTAGCCAGTAGTAATCATGGCTGTGATGTGATTACATGTCTCCGTGTGCTTCCTCCTCCATAACTCTTTCTCCCCATGCAGCAGACTCATGGCTCAGGCCTTATCAGCCTGGGTACCACTCAGAGTTAAGACCTTTCCTAACATCCTCACTGTAACCTGTGGTTAAATCACAGGTTACATGTTAACATCAACATTATTGTGCATTTTTACACCAGATTTATAATTACACCATGTCTTTATGAAGATGATTATATTGTTAATATCATTAACAGTATAATCATAGTATAATTATATAGTACAATAATATCACACTGTTGAAATGTTCAGAGGTATAAACCAGGGATATTTTAAGAAATAGGCTAACGGTCATGTTGACAATGTGGAACTATACTTAAAAACATCGAAAATGTCTAGGTGTCTCAGCTGGCTTTACAAGACTGATGTTGCAATATTATAGGAAATGCTAAACATTCAGCTCACAGGAAATATTTATATTCAACAGCATGTCAGTCGCATGTCAGTTGGAACCAAAACACTTAAGTGTAGTTTATGTTTCCATGTGGTCCTGATAGGGAGCAGCTAGTGTGGCTGACAGGTCTAATAGCAGGTCTACCAGAGCTTTGTTTGCACTAAGGTCTAACTTCCATGTAAAACCTTTCAGGCGCAGCTACAGGATAGAGGAGGGAGGAGTATTCGTTTAGACACTGCTTAAAAGGATGGTAGTATTTTCCACAGAGCTGATTAAATAAAAAATAGATTTTCTCAGAAAAGCGTTTGAAATGTTCTATTTTATGTTGAGCGAGAAAGGTGCAAAGAATTTCAGTTGATTGGACATATTCTGCAACACACAAACACTGTTTGAGCTACAGTAAAACACACTATACAGAGACTCTTCCCAATCACACCTCTTCCCCCTCAGGAGGCTGAAAAGATTTTGCATGGGCCCTCAGATCCTCAAAAAGTTACACAGCTGCACCATTGAGAGCATCTTGACAGGCTGCATCACTGCTCGGCCTCTGACCACAAGGCGTTACAGAGGGTAGTGCGCACGGCCCGGTACATCACTGGGGTCGATCTCCCTGCAATCCAGGACCTCTATACGAGGCGGTGTCAGAGGAAGTCCTAACAATTGTCAAACACTCAAGCCACCCAAAGTTCTCTCTGCTACCGCAACCCCAGGCTTTAATTTCAGTCCAGAGCTTTTTCTCTCCTCAATACATTTTACAACTTTGGAGTCCAAGGTTCAGCCCGGCATGGCACGCCGTATCAAGTTTCACAGCAAAACAACAGGCTCAGGGTAATCCCTTCTCCAATAGAGGGGCTAAACCCATGCTGTCGGCAGCGTGGCACAGAGGGGCATGGGCATGGCCCAGGGGGCTTTTCACCTCACCCTCACACACCACCTAGCGCCATGTTGCCATGCTGCACATACACCAGATCCTCCGTCAAATACCAGGAACACACTAATCTCTTACAACTCCACAGTCCACTCTCTCTTGCTCACCTCCCACTACTTTGCTTGCCACACATTCTCTCTCTCCTCCTTAACCAAAAGTGAAATGTTATTAATCACATTTCCTTGTGTAACCTCCGATCAGATGTCTGTTCTTTTATCTTCTACTGGATCTGTCCTATTATTCTCTCTCTCTTTTGTTCTCTCTGCACAAAGTGAAGGAGCAGAGCAGACTCACCTGGCGTGTCCCAGTGGATGATCTACTTCCTCCAAGTTAGACTGGCGATCCTCAAGGTGGTGGCAAGGGGGAGTCTCTCTCTCTCTCTCTCTCTCTTAATCACTTCATCCTGACCCACATATTTGGCACTTTTATTGTCATCCGAGTACCTTGTCTTTCCTCTGAGTGGCAGCCTTGGAGCTAGGGGTAGGGGAAGGTGGGAGGGGACATTGACATGGAGTTCTCCTAACATGGAAACCTCACTGCTCCTCAGTGGTTGATTTTCCCAAATTTGGGCATGCAATAGTCAATCAGTTGCTCCACACACCGTATCACACATTGTGACAGGAGGCAGAGGAATCTATCTTCTCCTTGTTAACAAAAACCACTGTCTGAGGTAAGACACTTTAATAAGTTTGTCTGCTTCTCACACATACTTTCAGAAGGTATAGTACCACTTTTATAACCCCTGCTGTGGGCCAGCAGATTGGCTGAAGACAATAGTGTGCTGTGACCTCATGGGGATGGTGAAGGAAGTGAAACTGATCCAGAGGTATGCAGGCCAGGCCCGGAGAGCAGGTGCTATTGACACTGCCCCTTGGTCAATATTGTAAATGATAAACAACCATGGTTCATGTGCCAAAAGGAATAGCTTAAGAACTAGACAAACTGCTAGCAGCTAGCCCTTTCTTTATTAAAATAAAAATAGTTGATCTTCTTGAAAGGAAAGTTTGCAAGTGTTCGATGCAATTGATTTCATAACACATTTACTGCAGAACTTAGACAGCATTCCTTAGCTAATTCAAAAGAGACAATAACATTTCTACAAACATTGTTGATTAAGCTGAGGTGTAGACTGATTCATCTCAGATAGGCCTAGTCAGTGAGAGATTTGACAGAGGCATGTTGAACCTGAATCTATTGTGATGTAACTAATGTGGTACGACTTTCAGAGCTATGCAGGTCAGGACACCAAGTACCACTGACTGTGACTGACTGTGACTGATTTCTCATCAGTGTCTGCGTTTCTACTAATCACCAATGAGTACCATGGCATGTAGCATTCATTTGACGCAGGGGTTAATGATTTTTATTGGAAATCTAATCCAGTTATCTGCAACAAACACCAGATTCATATTGGCAACTGTGTTGCACAATAAATTAGGCAAATTTTTCAAACTACATAAAAACGAGTGGATCTAATATAAGACTAAATGATGAGACAGTTAGCATGGAGAGTCATAGAGCCCTTTCACCACAATCATTTCCAGTGATGTAAAAGGCCATTACCAATGTGAAAGGGAAGGTACAGAGTAAGACAACAGAGTCAGGGACATCCAGAATCTAATAAGTCCGGTCAGGCCTAGCCGAGTGAATTATTTTAACGGTGGTTATTATCCCAGCAGAATGAGTTAAGTCCATTAAGAAGATAATCATTCTGCATGAGGATTTACACATGTCCATTTGCCTTTATCAGTTCCCTCAACTAAGCACTACAGCCATGCCAGCTTCAATTCAAACCATGTTGTGGGAAATGATCCATACAGAGCTACAAAAAGCATTTGGAGCATTGAAAAGCTACTAATCATTCAATGAGAAAATGGGAAAACCTGCTGGGTACCGCCTGGCTACCGAGCCCTGAGCCCTCCCATCTCATCGCTGACTGGCAAGTCTTACTTCAGTGAAGAAGACACTCCTCTT
Source organism: Oncorhynchus mykiss (assembly GCF_013265735.2). Classification (NCBI taxonomy): domain Eukaryota; kingdom Metazoa; phylum Chordata; class Actinopteri; order Salmoniformes; family Salmonidae; genus Oncorhynchus; species Oncorhynchus mykiss. Next base: position 73,095,381 of record NC_048570.1, on the reverse strand, counting down.
CTCTGTACTTTATGCACTCCTTTAGCAGAGTAACTGTCTGTCTGACAGGCTGAGGTTACCTCATTAGGATGCATTATGGCCGGACTGAAACATATCTCAACCACCCAGCCAGGGGATTTTTTACAGGTGGATCAACTCTGCCTAGCTTGCTCCTGTGGGAACAATCGGACCCTCTTCTCTCCTCACCCAGGCCCACACCACAGATGCCCTCTAAAGCCCTGATACACTGCTGGGCACTGGGCACAGAGTGGCCCTGGCAGGTCCCAACATGCTCCATGGGAAGTAAACACAAGGCCTGAACCGTGGCACTGTGTCACCCTGGCAGGAGGGAGACGATTGAGGACACAGAGACTGAGCAGCATACAACAGCCAAGGCACGATGCTTCTTCTGACACGACACATTAAAATGCAGTGTTGTACCACACACCTCCAGCCACAAGGTCGCGCTGCTCCAAAGCAGAGGCTAGCCAACAGCTAATTAGAGAGGCCTGAAAGGAGAGGGGACCTGGGACTATAATGAGGGGTTTAGCTGGACGAGAGGGCCACTCTCTCACACACTTTGTTCTCCAGGATTAGAAGACATTCTGAAAAGGAATCACGTTGATGAACGTTGATGCTGTTCCTAAGATGAGACGGTAGCGTCAGCCCACTGGGCACACTCTGGTTGAGTCAACGTGGAATAAACGTTGCATTTACTGTGCCGGTGGGAGGGGAGACATGCAATGCCAGACACAGTCCGTCACCATTAAAAGTGTTTCTATGACCAAGTAAACAAAATGAGATGGTTGGTCTTCAGCCATCTAATCCAGCTAAGGTTTCCTGGTGTCCATATAGGCCCTTTACAGAATGGCCATCTCAGCAGCTCTCCTCTCATTACTCCCCTCTGTTGCTCCTTTTTATGGCCAAGCGTTAATAGCTTGTATAGTAGAACCGTTGCTCTTGGTTACGGTGTGATAAACACTCATCAACACTCTCACTCCTGTTTGTCATTTTTCCAGGCATTGCCAACAGCAGTCTAAACAGTAAGAGGCCTGGGGAAGAGGAGTAAGAGGAGGGAGCCATTCAAGTGTCCACATCAGCACTTCCATTACTCCAATGGCACAAAATTAGCTGACAAATAAATATTTATAAAGGATGATTTGATGTAATTCATCAAAGAAATGGCTGTTTTATGGCCCTCTCCAACCATCCCAATTAAATGACTTTCAAAGACACTTACCTTGGGATCAATAGAGACAGAGATCTGCTGTGGCAAAATAAAAAGTTGGGAGTTATCTGGAACAAGGGGGATGAGGATCGGAGGGAGAATCAATGAGGAGTCCTGCAGCTTCAGGGGAAATATTTAATGCCCATAGATCCAGCCTCTGCATGCCATATCCCAATCGCTCACTACCTGACTGCCATCCAAAGCAATCAGGGGTCACCTTCCTGTGAACTGCATACCCAAACAGTGTGCTGCTAGGAAAGGAGGGGGGACACTAACTATCCTCCCCTCCTGTTTTTCACTGCTCTTTATCTCCATCAATAGACTACAACACACTTGATGTTCAACACTGTCACCTCCTTGTTCAGATGAATCACTTGCTACTTAAACCACAACTTCTTCCAATGACAGTATGTACAGCAAATTATCTTGTCAACGACTTGTTAGTCACTGACTAACAACGATAGTCTACAGCGATAGTCTACAGCGATAGTCTACAGCGATAGTCTACAGCGATAGTCTACAGCGATAGTCTACAGCGCCTGCTGAAAGGAATGACTAGACAATGTAAATGTAGGACCAGGCCCATAGACACTGGTGACCAGCAGTCCCCTCCATCACTTACCGCAGGATCAGAGGAGTTGAGGCTGCTGGAGTGCCATGACCCTTGCACTAGCTTGGCACAAGTACCCTTCAGCTGCCTGGAAAACAAAACTTGACACTTCCAGCAGAACACACAATGTTCTGTCCTGTTGCCCATTTCCCCCTTTGTCCGCCTGAACTCACTCACACTTCAACTGGGTGCATTTAGTAAAGCAGTCACGCTCAAGAACAACATCAGCAACAGTATAACGCACCTCTGAATACGTCAGATCCAACACATGGTTTGTTAACATCCTCTAATGAGCTTTGCCTCAATATTTATTGGAAAACTGTCTCTGGAACCCTGGGACAGAAGCACACTTCAGTCCTCATCTGGAGGAGATGACTATATGGCAAGCCTGTGACAGTGCTGTGTTCTCCTTGCTTGCACTTGGAATACTATGACACACAAAAACACTTCTCTCTCTTTTACCACAAAGAGAGAGACAAATAGAGAGAAGGAAAGGGAGAGAGAGAGGGAAAGGGAGAGAGAGAGGGAAAGGGAGAGAGAGAGAACATTCATGAGTCAGAAACTGTTTGAAATGAATAGGTTATCATGTTTCTTACACAGATAATAAACATTTGAATAAGAGCCACACTTGAATTGAAATGTTGGCTTTCAGTATTCCGAGCATATCGCTCTGCTCCATCAGTAACACAGGAGTTCAGCTAACTAACTCTATGAAGGCAAATCTAAATGAAAACAGCCCCCCTCTCTTATCTGGCTGACCCCCATACCCAAAGATCAATACCGCTGCTCAGTACAGGACCAGGGGTTCAGAGATGTCCAGCCTCCCCCCCATCCCCCTCGGCTCAGAAGCTCTAATGAGCCTGATAACCGTCACACTCCATCACAGCCTGCCTCAGCCAATCACATGTTAATGAGCCCTCTCGGCTGCGGCAGCAGCCCCGCAGTAGAGACAATCTCTAGGGAGACCTGAGCATGGAGCCCAGCCTGTACCACAGAGGGAATAGGGGGGGAGATGAGGTCTACTGGGGGTTGTACAATGGATAGGTCTGGTCCTGGATGCTGATTGGTTTCAACCAATGTCGATGCCCTGGGATCTGAATAGAGGAGGACAACGACTGATGATAGTAATGATTGACAATGAATGACGATGAGAAATGATGATGATAATTGAAAAGAAGAGGATGATAATGATGATTTGTGCATATTGGCAAAAAAATATTGATTGTATTGATCATAACCTACAGTGACACATTTAGTTCCCCAACTGACCGTGGACTGCTGTAAACACATGGTGTTAACAGTGGCAGAGGGATGCTCCTCTCATCCTTCTCTTCACTGTCCTTAAGATGACAGTCTCCTCAGTCTCCTCTCCTCGCTCCCAGGGCCGGCGCCAGAACAAATCAGTTGGACAGGCATGTGATTGCCATAGGCGTGCACATTTTTTGGGGGGAGTTATAGTAAAGACCATAGACAGCTCGTGAGTTTCAAGTTTTGGGAAGCAATTTACAATTTATCCTGGACACATTGATACGCTGTGGCCCATTGGCGGCTAAAGAGATGAGCACATGGAACTCAGAGGTAGCCTATAGGCCAATGCAGCAGTAGTCCTATACGGCAACTTCCATCGTCAACTGAGTAAAATACATCGGTCTAAAGCTGACAAATAAAAACAGAAGAAAATAGCCTGATGAAAATTCAGGTTATTTCAAATCGCATTCATCCCTCTACTCCACCTGTCTGCCTCCCTTTCTATGTGTCTTGACTTGAGCTATCGCTAGTGAAGTGCAATATTGTATCAAATCAATTAACTGGATCCGGCACTAGAGAACTTGCAAAATTGTATCAACTAGCCTTTTCCGGACTCTGAGTTTCCAGACAGCTGACGTTTACACGGGATATATGGGATCATCAGATCATGATATTTTTACACTGGATAATCGGATCATTAGATCATGATATTTTTAAACTGGATATATGGGATCATCAGATCATGATATTTTGCTCTTTCACACTGAGGCTTGATGATTATCGAGAACGGGAGAGTGTTGGATTTTTTTCCCCGAATATTGTGAGGAACTAACATCATTTGCAATGGATGTTAAAAAAGCAAACTTCATTGACTTACTGTGTAAGGTGAAGATAAAATGTACTGTGAAGCTCAGCTTATTAGTGATGGATGTGGTCAGAAGAGTCAGAAATTAGACATTGCCAAATGGACACTTTCCTACATTTGCATGCAGCAGGCCAGGTAGGTCTACTTCTATGCGAGCTCAGGCGCGCGTGCTACCTCTAAGTTATCAGGACGGAGAAACCAGACACATGCTCATAGATCACTCCAAACAAAATACAATTTAAAAGATTGATAAAAGTCGTAAATGATGGTTATTAAAATAACACTACTATAGCAGGTTGTGAACTCTGCAAACAACATTTCCACTCAGAGAATGAGAACCATAAATTACTGTAATTAATACATTTATTAACAGAAATTAATTCAACCAAATGTTGGGGATTAATGGTACATTTACTTGGTCTACTGGTGATATAATGGGGAATTTATCAAAATAAACAATTAAAGGGCAAAAAATTCACACGATGAAACAATGAATGCATAAGAATTGGTGTAAGACAGCTGACAGCATTTTTTTTTACTCCTTATTCTCCCCAATATTGTGGTATCCAATTGGTAGTTACAGTCTTGTCCCATCGCTGCAACTCCCATATGGACTCGGAAGAGGCGAGGGTCGAGAGTCGTGCGTCCTTCGAAACACAACCCAGCCAAGCCGCACTGCTTCTTGACACAATGCCCGCTTAACCCGGAAGTCAGCCGCACCAATGTGTCGGAGGAACCACGGTACACCAGGCAATCGTGTCAGCGTGCACTGCGCCCGACCCACCACAGGAGTTGCTACTGCGCAATGGAACAAGAACATCCCTGCCGGCCAAACCCTCCCCTAACCAGTACGACACTGGGACAATGGTGCGCCGCCCCATGGGTCTCCCGGTCGCAGCCGGCTGCGACAGATTTAATTGACTTACAGTGTAAGGTGAAAATAAAATGTACTGAGAAGCTCAGCTTATTAGTGATGGACGTGGTCAGAAGACAGTCAGAAAAGTAGGTAAGTGTCCATTTGGGGATGTCTGAGTGGCACAGCTATTGCACTGCGATGCAATAAGAGTCTTAGACCACTGTGCCACTCGGGAGGCCAGCTGAGAGCATTCTGGAGAACTGAGTGCATGGACATAGATGTACCATATCTTCGACCAACACCCTCCACTTCTTATTGTCTCAACATTTTAAATTATACTCAAGACACATTATCATGCATATTTGAGACCCTTTTCACTGACAGCCACAACTCAATTACCAGCTCGGCCTATTACCATGCACTCTGCCCAAATTGTGGGCTTCCCTAATAGGCATAGACCTATGCACCTTGAAAGAATACACAGCTATGTTTTTAAAGAAGCTAATGATCCTCTGTCATTAGATAGTCATGCTACAGTGCCTTGCAAAAGTATTCGGCCCCCTTGAACTTTGCGACCTTTTGCCACATTTCAGGCTTCAAACATAAAGATATAAAACTGTATTTTTTTGTGAAGAATCAACAACAAGTGGGACACAATCATGAAGTGGAACGACATTTATTGGATATTTCAAACTTTTTTAACAAATCAAAAACTGAAAAATTGGGCGTGCAAAATTATTCAGCCCCCTTAAATTAATACTTTGTAGCGCCACCTTTTGCTGCGATTACAGCTGTAAGTCGCTTGGGGTATGTCTCTATCAGTTTTGCACATCGAGAGACTGACATTTTTTCCCATTCCTCCTTGCAAAACAGCTCGAGCTCAGTGAGGTTGGATGGAGAGCATTTGTGAACAGCAGTTTTCAGTTCTTTCCACAGATTCTCGATTGGATTCAGGTCTGGACTTTGACTTGGCCATTCTAACACCTGGATATGTTTATTTTTTAACCATTCCATTGTAGATTTTGCTTTATGTTTTGGATCATTGTCTTGTTGGAAGACAAATCTCCGTCCCAGTCTCAGGTCTTTTGCAGACTCCATCAGGTTTTCTTCCAGAATGGTCCTGTATTTGGCTCCATCCATCTTCCCATCAATTTTAACCATCTTCCCTGTTCCTGCTGAAGAAAAGCAGGCCCAAACCATGATGCTGCCACCACCATGTTTGACAGTGGGGATGGTGTGTTCAGCTGTGTTGCTTTTACGCCAAACATAACGTTTTGCATTGTTGCCAAAAAGTTCAATTTTGGTTTCATCTGACCAGAGCACCTTCTTCCACATGTTTGGTGTGTCTCCCAGGTGGCTTGTGGCAAACTTTAAACGACACTTTTTATGGATATCTTTAAGAAATGTCTTTCTTCTTGCCACTCTTCCATAAAGGCCAGATTTGTGCAATATACGACTGATTGTTGTCCTATGGACAGAGTCTCCCACCTCAGCTGTAGATCTCTGCAGTTCATCCAGAGTGATCATGGGCCTCTTGGCTGCATCTCTGATCAGTCTTCTCCTTGTATGAGCTGAAAGTTTAGAGGGACGGCCAGGTCTTGGTAGATTTGCAGTGGTCTGATACTCCTTCCATTTCAATATTATCGCTTGCACAGTGCTCCTTGGGATGTTTAAAGCTTGGGAAATCTTTTTGTATCCAAATCCGGCTTTAAACTTCTTCACAACAGTATCTCGGACCTGCCTGGTGTGTTCCTTGTTCTTCATGATGCTCTCTGCGCTTTTAACGGACCTCTGAGACTATCACAGTGCAGGTGCATTTATACGGAGACTTGATTACACACAGGTGGATTGTAATTATCATCATTAGTCATTTAGGTCAACATTGGATCATTCAGAGATCCTCACTGAACTTCTGGAGAGAGTTTGCTGCACTGAAAGTAAAGGGGCTGAATAATTTTGCACGCCCAATTTTTCAGTTTTTGATTTGTTAAAAAAGTTTGAAATATCCAATAAATGTCGTTCCACTTCATGATTGTGTCCCACTTGTTGTTGATTCTTCACAAAAAAATACAGTTTTATATCTTTATGTTTGAAGCCTGAAATGTGGGAAAAGGTCGCAAAGTTCAAGGGGGCCGAATACTTTCGCAAGGCACTGTATCTGGTGAAGTAGTTTGACAGGAGTAATTATATAATACTGGCAAAACGTCAATTTACTTTAGAGCACATACTGTATGTCAAACTCATTCCATGGAGGGCCGAGTGTCTGTGGGTTTTCGCTCCTCCCCTGTACTTGACTGATGAATGAAGGTCACTAATTAGTAAAGAACTCCACCTGGTTGTATAGGTCTTAATTGAAAGGAAAAACCCACAGACACTAGGCCCTCCATGGAATAAGTTTGACACCCCTGCTTTAGAGGAAGCTGGCACTGTGCACCCGCCAACTTTCTTTTCCAATTCCCAAGTGTCTGAAACCAGAGATCTGTATAAGACAAGATGCTCATGTCTCTGCCCTGACAATGTGAGTCATTGTCCCAAAGGTGGGAAGTCAGGCAACTAGCTTAGGTTTGTATATTATTCCCATAGAAATGCATTGGACGTGTTCTGGAAACATTTTGGCGAGAGTGAGCCCTTTCTCTCTGTTGAAACTTCAGTATCTCACCGAAGAAAGCAACCAAGTGAGCAAAACAGCGCCACTCTGTCTTACTACATGTAGCCCATCTATCTAATGCTGTCTGGCCAGAAATAGTCAACATGACATGTTCTTTTGGTCCAGACAGCATCATATACATGGTCTACACATACTGAGACAGAGGGGCGCTGTTTCGATCGCTCAGATGCTTTATCTGAGATTGATGCGTCTTTCTGCCAGTGAGCGTCTCGGTCAAATAAATTATCAATATTTCTATATTTTATTTGGACGGGCAAGGAGGTATGGTAGGTCGGGCCAAGCCCCCTAAGGCCCACCCATAATGCCGGCCCTGCTCTCTCCTCTCTAGACTCAGAGAGGCTCAGAGCAGGCAGACAGGGAGGAAGCTCAGTCCAGGGCCCAGAATTCAATTCTCATGCTCAGATGAGCCTCTCCATCTTGATTGCGGACCATTTGCAGGTTGTAATTGGGAGATGTGACATTATGCCTTGATCTTATGCAGCCAGCCAATCAGAAGGGCTCCAGCCAGGGCTTAATTAGCCAGAGTAATGAGGTGACTCCTAGGGCCTGTAACATTACTACCTGAGACGGCCGCAGGCACCTCGTCCCCGACCAGTCCCCACCACACCACACTGATGATATTGTCATACTGTATCTACGAGAGATAAACATGAATAATGATCACACTCAGCAAAATGAGGAAATGACATCTGTGGTGGGATGGTGGAAAATACTACAGAAAATGTGACGACAGATGAGTAACAGAGAGAGAGCCCTTGGTTTCCTCATACCCTGAGGTCCTGGATTCATTCATCCTTATCTCAATCTGATATTAGCACAAAAATACATTACAGGCAAACAGATCATCTAAAAGCCTTTTTGTCTGGACTGCTATCAGCACAAAACTCTGGTCTGCCCAGACCCAGGCCTGTTAGGGGGTGTCCCATGGTTGCCAGGCTCTGGGCTGGCTGAGGGCTCCCTGCCTGGCCTCCCAATAATCCTGTTCAGCTCAGAGTGGAGAGGGGAGTGGAGGGGATTTGAGGGGTTAGAGACGGGAGGAGAGTAGAGTGGAGGGGAGTAGAGTAGAGTAGAGTAGAGTAGAGTAGAGTAGAGTAGAGTAGAGTAGAGTAGAGTAGAGTAGAGGAGAGGAGAGGAGAGGAGAGGAGAGGAGAGGAGAGGAGAGGAGAGGAGAGGAGAGGAGAGGAGAGGAGAGGAGAGGAGAGGAAATATGTAAGATCTTAATTTGATAATTTTTTTGTTGCTGAGAATTTTCCTGCTCAGCAGGATATGCAAACTTATAGTGTATTCAAGGTTTAAAAAGGCTTCAAATGTTTGTAATTTCCACTTTAAAATGTCAGACTTGATTTGGCCTAACAACCCCTACAAAAAATGCCATTAATTATAACCAAATCTTATCACGTACAACTTTATCATTTTAGCTAAAGTAGCGTGGTTGGTCGGGGTGTATAACGCGAATGTCTAGCGACACAAAAGTTGCGAGCTTGAATCTCATTAGCATTGTAGCTAATTGGCAACTTTTCAACTACTTACTAGTTTTGAGCTACTTTGCAACTACTTAGCATGTTAGCTAACCCTAACGTTAACCCTTTTAGCTAACCCTTCTCTTAACCCTAACGTTAACCCTTTTAGCTAACCCTTCTCTTAACACTAACCTTAACCCTTTAAGCTAACCCTTCCCCTAGATTTGTGTGTATTGTTAGATATTACTGCACTGTTGGAACTAGAAACACAAGTATTTTGTTACACCCGCAATAACTAAATATGTGTATGCAACCAATAACATTTGATTTGATTCATATTTCCTGTTGCTACAGAATCATTTTACTGCAAACGGGCTCAAATTAAGATCCTACATCTGTAGGGGAGTTTAGGGGAGTAGAGGAGAGGGGAGGAGAGGAGAGGGGAGGGAAGAGTAGGGTTGTTTAGGGGAGTAGAGGAGAGGGGAGGGAATAGTAGGGTAGTTTAGGGGAGTAGAGGGGAGAGAAGAGTAGGGTAGTTTAGGGAGTAGAGGGGAGGGAAGAGTAGGGTAGTTTAGGGGAGTAGAGGAGAGGGGAGAGAAGAGTAGGGTAGTTTAGGGGAGTAGAGGAGAGGGAATAGTAGGGTAGTTTAGGGAGTAGAGGAGAGGGAAGAGTAGGGGAGTTTAGGGAAGTAGAGGAGAGGGAAGAGTAGGGGAGTTTAGGGAAGTAGAGGAGAGGGAAGAGTAGGGGAGTTTAGGGGAGTAGAGGAGAGGAGAGGGGAGGGAAGAGTATGGTAGTTTAAGGAGTAGAGGAGAGGGGAGGGAAGAGTATGGTAGTTTAAGGAGTAGAGGAGAGGGGAGGGAAGAGTAAGGTAGTTTAGGGAGTAGAGGAGAGGGGAGAGAAGAGTAAGGTAGTTTAGGGAGTAGAGGAGAGGGAAGAGTATGGTAGTTTAAGGAGTAGAGGAGAGGGGAGGGAAGAGTATGGTAGTTTAAGGAGTAGAGGAGAGGGGAGGGAAGAGTAAGGTAGTTTAGGGAGTAGAGGAGAGGGGAGAGAAGAGTATGGTAGTTTAGGGAGTAGAGGAGAGGGGAGAGAAGAGAAGAGTAAGGTAGTTTAGGGAGTAGAGGAGAGGGGAGGGAAGAGTAAGGTAGTTTAGGGAGTAGAGGAGAGGGGAGAGAAGAGTAAGGTAGTTTAGGGAGTAGAGGAGAGGGGAGGGAAGAGTATGGTAGTTTAAGGAGTAGAGGAGAGGGGAGAGTAGGGGAGTTTAGGGGAGTAGAGGAGAGGGGAGGGAAGAGTATGGTAGTTTAAGGAGTAGAGGAGAGGGGAGAGAAGAGTAAGGTAGTTTAGGGAGTAGAGGAGAGGAGAGGGGAGGGAAGAGTATGGTAGTTTAAGGAGTAGAGGAGAGGGGAGGGAAGAGTATGGTAGTTTAAGGAGTAGAGGAGAGGGGAGAGTAGGGGAGTTTAGGGGAGTAGAGGAGAGGGGAGGGAAGAGTATGGTAGTTTAAGGAGTAGAGGAGAGGGGAGAGAAGAGTATGGTAGTTTAAGGAGTAGAGGAGAGGGGAGGGAAGAGTAAGGTAGTTTAAGGAGTAGAGGAGAGGGGAGAGTAGGGGAGTTTAGGGGAGTAGAGGAGAGGGGAGGGAAGAGTATGGTAGTTTAAGGAGTAGAGGAGAGGGGAGAGAAGAGTAAGGTAGTTTAGGGAGTAGAGGAGAGGAGAGGGGAGGGAAGAGTATGGTAGTTTAAGGAGTAGAGGAGAGGGGAGAGTAGGGGAGTTTAGGGGAGGAGAGGAGAGGGGAGGGAAGAGTATGGTAGTTTAAGGAGTAGAGGAGAGGGGAGAGAAGAGTAAGGTAGTTTAGGGAGTAGAGGAGAGGGAAGAGTATGGGAGTTTAGGGAGTAGAGGAGAGGGAATAGTAAGGTAGTTTAGGGAGTATAGGAGAGGGAAGAGTAGGGTAGTTTAGGGGAGTAGAGGAGAGGGAAGAGTAGGGGAGTTTAGGGGAGTAGAGGAGAGGGAAGAGTAGGGGAGTTTAGGGAGTAGAGGAGAGGAGAGAGTCGGGTAGTTTAAGGGAGTAGAGGAGAGGAGAGGGAAGAGTAGGGTAGTTTAGGGAGTAGAGGAGAGGGAAGAGTAGGGTAGTTTAGGGAGTAGAGGAGAGGGAAGAGTATGGGAGTTTAGGGAGTAGAGGAGAGGGAATAGTAGGGTAGTTTAGGGAGTATAGGAGAGGGAAGAGTAGGGTAGTTTAGGGGAGTAGAGGAGAGGGAAGAGTAGGGGAGTTTAGGGAGTAGAGGAGAGGGAAGAGTCGGGTAGTTTAGGGAGTAGAGGAGAGGGAAGAGTATGGGAGTTTAGGGAGTAGAGGAGAGGGAAGAGTATGGGAGTTTAGGGAGTAGATGAGAGGGAATAGTAGGGTAGTTTAGGGAGTAGAGGAGAGTGAAGAAAGAGTATGGGAGTTTAGGGAGTAGAGGAGAGGGAATAGTAGGGTAGTTTAGGGAGTATAGGAGAGGGAAGAGTAGGGTCGTTTAGGGAGGAGATGGAAGAGTAGGGTAGTTTAGGGAAGTAGAGGAGAAGGAAGAGTAGGGGAGTTTAGTGGAGTAGAGGAGAGGAGAGGGGAGAGAAGAGTAGAGTAGTTTAGGGAAGTAGAGGAGAGGGAAGAGAATAGTAGGGGAGTTTAGGGGAGTAGAGGAGAGGGGGTGGGAGGGAGGGAAGAGTAGGGTAGTTTAGGGGAGTAGAGGAGAGGAGAGGGTAGGGGAGAGAAGAGTAGGGTAGTTTAGGGAAGTAGAGGAGAGGGAAGAGTAGGGGAGTTTAGGGGAGTAGATGAGAGGAGAGGGGAGAGAAGAGTAGGGTAGTTTAGGGAAGTAGAGGAGAGGGACGAGTAGGAGAGTAGAGGAGAGGAGAGAGAAGAGTTGGGTAGTTTAGGGAAGTAGATGAGAGGGAAGAGTAGGGTAGTTTAGGGAAGTAGAGGAGAGGACAGAGATAGGAGATGGAAGAGTATGGAAGTAGAGAGGACAGGGAAGAGTAGGGAAGTAGAGGGGACAGGGAAGAGTAGGGTAGTTTAGGGAAGTAGAGGAGAGGGAAGAGAGGGAAGAGTAGGGGAGTAGAGGGGACAGGGAAGAGTAGGGAAGTAGAGGGGAGAAGAGAGATAGGAGAGGGAAGAGTAGAGAAGTAGAAGGGAGGGAGGAAAGGGGAGTAGAGGGGAAGAGGCTGGTAGAGTCAGGTGAGTGCAGTCATCTGCAGCCAGACAAGATGAAGCCATCAAGAGGCCTTAAAGACTACACTGAAATACCAACTACAGACCAAATACATACTGTATACTAAGAAATGTGCTCACTGACAGACATCGCGAGTAAACACTGACATCTCCTAGAAGCTGTATCCGTTAGGCTACCTCTTTAGCACCAGTTCAGGAGCTCCAGATTTCACAGATTCTGAAGAGAGTTTGAAAATGGACATAGCTATGCCAAGAGAAGGCATTACAATGTGTTAAAATTCTACAATGTGACATTTTTTTGTAATGCCTTATCTCCGAGCTTACTCGCGCCCAGGCAAAAAACGTCCGAATACAAACAGCTCCACATCCCACCCAAAGATCCCGGCAGTTCCTACCAGATAGGAAGAAGGAATAATGTGCACACAGGGTTATGGATGATAAAGGCATAATCAGCCGTTTGGAACATGAGCAGAATCTCACTGAGGTGGCTGGGGTCCTGGTGAAGTGGAGAATACGAGAGAGCGGATGAAGTATTTTACCCCATGTCAGAGACCTGGCTAGTGTTCCAATCCACTTCTCTCCAAGTTTACACTTCCTGCCTGATCTGGAAGTCGCTGTCCAACACAGACACAGGATCAAAGGACAACAGTGTCATGGCTGGAACAAGGACACAGACAGGACACTGTCACGACTTCCGCCGAAGTTGGCTCCCCTGCCTGTTCGGGCAGTGCTCGGCGGTCGTCGTCACCGTCCTACTAGCCACTACCGATCCCTTTTTCGTTTGTCTGTTGGTTTTGTCTTATTAGTTTCACCTGTGTGTATTTTAGTTTAATTAGCGTCCTTATATATAGTAGGTTGTCCCACCCTTGTTTTGTGCGGGATTGTTTTTTGTTACCTCTGTCTAATGGTGGTTTTCATATGTGTATTCTCCGGACTATTTGGTCCTGTGTTTGGACTGGTCAATTGTATGCGCCCTGTATGTTGGCGTGACAGTTTTGTGCGCCGGAGAATAAATTGACGATCCACTGAACCCTGCTCTCTGCGCCTGATTCCACCCACCACTCCTAGTATCCCGTGACAGACACAGGATGATCATATAGGAAGACATACTGTACATTGAATGACATTCCTCTCAGGTCATAGACATCCTGTACTACTCTGTACTCAGCAACACCACCTGGCCTCATCCATCTCATCCTTCGACAACAGGAATGCTGGGAGATCTTGGGTCATCTCTCTATACAGGCCAATGTGCTGAAGTGATGTAGTAGTGATTTAATCAGATCATTTCAAGCTAATGAGACTGTGGTTGTATTCATGATGTCCAGGTAATAAGGGTTAAGTCAACCTAATGAATCAAATAAAGATCATTAAGTTGTGGATTAATTCAATAACCTTTCTCAGCCAGAAGGTTCAAGCTAAATTACAAGAAAAGACACATACATTAATCTTGATGAATTCACTAAAAGTTTAAGTTAATTGATGTTTCACTGACAGATGACAAATGTTCTGGACTGAGATGAGAGAGGGCTATGTTCTCGTTTGCCAAAATAAACCTGTCTATTATTTGCATTTATCTCCCAGATCTTTCTAAAATAAAGCCATGCTCAATTAATTTTGGTTTGTAATTAAATTGTCTTATTAAAGAAAACTCTGGACTCATGCTTGGAGGTAATAATAATAAATAACAAACTGTGGATCAGGGAGAACGCAGCACAATTCAATTGCCTCCTTTTAGTAGAGTGGCCCTGCTGGGATAATAGTCTTGAGTCCTGAGAACAATCCATGGATCTTCTGGAATATGGAGCTCAGTGTGGAGCGAATGGCCAGCAGCTAAAGGAACTAGCAATCCTATTTACACAACTCACTACTCCCCCTAGCTCCACTCTCCCTTTCACTCACTGCTCTGCTCACTGCTGTTCTCATGTGAAGGCTATTGGTCATCTGTGTTTACTGCAGTACAGGATTATTACACACACACGCATGCACACACTCGCACATGCACACACACAAACATACACACAAACTTCTACTGTTAGAAGCAGTTTTGTGCTCATCTCATCAGATTAAATATGTTTCCCTCCACTTGTGAGAAGCAAAGTCAGCCGTATGTGGAGCTGGTGACTGGGAGAGAGGAGGAGTGGTGGGCATGGAGGAGGCTCTCACTCATCTCTACAGTTAACTGCATTCATCATTGAAATTCCTACACAAAAAACACTGGCAGGGCTGTCACAACATGAGCAGATTTACAGCAGGTATCGCTAAAGGGGACAGCGCTCCACTGTCCTGTCTCACAGCCCAGTAGTACAGTACAGAACAGCACAGGGAGAATGTGTCTGTCTCCATGAGGCCAGGTGAGAAATACACACCGTGCCCCAGGGGCTGGGAGGACAGGCTGGTTCTGCTCCCCATGCCTGAGAGACCCAGGCTCCTAACACAGCCTAACAGAGCGGAGCAGCACCACGATCAGAGGTGACAGATTTTCCCTGTCAAAAGAACAATAAGTCACACACCCCCCCCCACCCCACCCCCCGCTGAGAGAACATGACAAAAGGCCTCGACTGTCTGAACGTCTGAAAAAAAGCTGGAACACAAGTGAAAAACGCTGTTCTACATTGAGAAGTCAGAGTTGACTTTTGATCAAACATGCAGTCTGATGTCCCACAGCGCAGTTTCAGGAGACTGACAGAACGGCAGGGCATTAGAAGCAGACAAGGGGAATCAGTTGATCTGAGTAACGTTCAACAGAACAGCTTAAATCTGGGAAACTACCAGTGCTTTGTTCTGTTGTTTCTCAACCCAGCAGTCAGCGACAATCCATAAACCGACATACAGCAGCATGCGCTGACCTTCACATTATCCAAATGTGTCTATCAATCTTATGACAAACAGTGTCATGTAGAACCCATAATTGCATCAAAACAAATGGCTCCTATCTGCAGGCTTTCAGCATTCCCATACAGGAACAGTTATCAGTTTCCATACTGACGTTGAGCTTGATTGATTTCGGTTCTCAGCAGTGCCTTTTAAATAATAATCTTCTCTCCAGGGGTCTCCAGGACCAATGAATGGTCTTTCAATGGCTTGACTCTGTTATTCCTCTGTATCAATGTACCGGTCTGCAATCTGCCTTTCACATCTGCCTCAAGAGGATAGGAGGGTGACTGGCAAATCCAACACACACACACACACACACACACACACACACACACACACACACACACTCAAGCGAACACATGCTCATATACACTAGAGGTCGACCGATTATGATTTTTCGATTATTGGAGGACCAAAAAAAGCCGAAACCGATTAATCGGCTGATTTTTTGTATTTATTTGTAATAATGACAATTACAACAATACTGAATGAACACTTATTTTAACTTAATATAATACATCAATAAAATCAATTTAGCCTCAAATAAATAATGAAACATGTTCAATTTGGTTTAAATAATGCAAAAACAAAGTGTTGGAGAAGAAAGTAAAAGTGCAATATGTGCCATGTAAGAAAGCTAACGTTTAAGTTCCTTGCTCAGAACATGAGAACATATGAAAGCTGGTAGTTCCTTTTAACATGAGTCTTCAATATTCCCAGGTAAGAAGTTTTAGGTTGTAGTTATTATAGGACTACTTCTCTCTATACGATTTGTATTTCATATACCTTTGACTATTGGATGTTCTTATAGGCACTTTAGTATTGCCAGTGTAACAGTATAGCTTCCTCTCCTCGCTCCTACCTGGGCTCGAACGAGGAACACATCGACAACAGCCACCCTCGAAGCAGCGTTACCCATGCAGAGCAAGGGGAACAACTACTCCAAGTCTCAGAGCGAGTGATGTTTGAAACGCTATTAGCGCGCACCCCGCTAACTAGCCAGCCATTTCACATCGGTTACACCAGCCTAATCTCGGGAGTTGATAGGCTTGAAGTCCTAAACAGCGCAACGCTTGAAGCATTGCGAAGAGCTGCTGGCAAAACGCACGAAAGTGCTGTTTGAATGAATGCTTACGAGCCTGCGGGTGCCTACCATCGCTCAGTCAGACTGCTCTATCAAATCCTAGACTTAATTATAACATAATAACACACAGAAATACGAGCCTTAAGTCATTAATATGGTCAAATCCGGAAACTATAATTTCAAAAACAAAACGTTTATTCTTTCAGTGAAAGAAAGTGCTGTATTTTATCTAACGGATTGCATACCTAAGTCTAAATATTGCTGTTACATTGCACAACCTTCAATGTTATGTCATAATTATGTAAAATTCTGGCAAATTAGCTCGCAACGAGCCAGGCAGCCCAAACTGTTGCATATACCCTGACTCTGCGTGCAATGAACGCAAGAGGAGTGACACAATTTCACCTGGTTAATATTGCCTGCTAACCTTTCTTTTAGCTAAATATGCAGGTTTAAAAATATATACTTCTGTGTATTGATTTTAAGAAAGGCATTGGTGTTTATGGTTAGGTACACGTTGAAGCAACGACAGTCCTTTTTCGCGATTATATGCAGGACACGCTAGATAAACTAGTAATATCATCAACCATATGTAGTTATAACTAGTGATTATGATTGATTGATTGTTTTTTATAAGATAAGTTTAATGCTAGCTAGCAACTTACCTTGGCTTCTTACTGCATTCGCGTAACAGGCAGGCTCCTCGTGAGGCAGGTGGTTGGGGCCGTTGGTTTAGTTAACCGTAAGGTTGCAAGATTGAATCCCTGAGGTGACAAGGTAAAAATCTGTCGATCTGCCCCTGAACAAGGCAGTTAACCCACCGTTCCTAGGCCGTCATTGAAAATAAGAATGTGTTCCTAACTGACTTGCCTCGTTAAATAAAGTTATAAAAAAATCAACAAAAAAAATAAATAAGCGGCGTCCAAAAATACCGATTTCCGATAGTTATGACAACTTGAAATCGGCCCTAATGAATTGGTCGACCTCTAATATACACACGCACATACACACGAAATTGCATATGTTCACATCTAGACAATCTGTCTGATCTGATCCTCTTAATCTTCTGACATCAAAAATAAATCAAACATCAGATGAACACTAATCATTACGGCTAAACGTGGGTCACGTCAAACGTGTATGGCTTGGTAACCTCTTTGCTGGACTCCAACAGTGTGTTGTGTGAACAAAATGTTTGTTTACAAAAAAAAGAATGAAAGCGAAAGTCACATAACACAATTTGTTGAGCAAGATGAACTAAAAATAGTTTGTGTGGAAGCTGCTTCTTTTCAGCTTCTGTGGTTGGTCAATAAAAGTCTTCAGAGACTTATGGAAGCGGTAGCTGTGTAAATTGAAAATAATCGATGTCCTCCACAGCCATGCACAATCCAATTCCACTGGCCACAGCACTGCAGCCTGCAGCACAGGAGCAAGACGGGAGAGGGGAGTCTGCTCTGGGCTAGGTCTGTTGGAATCTCACCAGTGAAAAGCAATCACAATAGATAAAAACAGAAAGCTACAGCTACATCAAGCATACAGACTTCATCACATCACTGGGGTTATTTGCCTCTGTCACCGAGCGAATAGAGACACTCTACTCAGCTTGGCTGGGTACGACTAGAGCAGATCTATAATGTCTCACTGACAACACCACCAGAGTCTCCTGTCATGGAGAGAGTGAGATGTAAAGGCAGGAGGTGCGTTGTTTAATGAGGGCACACACTCAGCCCTGCATGGGAGGAGCGGGGGAGTGGAGAGGGCTGTGCTTGGCAGCCCCTCCTGTCGTTCTGTTGTTCTCCCTCCGTGGGCTGAGCCTGGGCCTGAGGGAGACAGTGATGAAGAGCACTGCACCTCTGAAATGGAGCTCCACGCACCATCACACTGCTCCACACCATCACGCACCATCACACACATCCATCATGTCAAGAAGGGGTGGCACCGCCCGCCCAAGGTGTCATTGTCGTTTCTCCACGTCGTTTAGAAAACGTTTCCTCTCGACTCCGCTGAGTAGAAACTATCATGGGCATAAAGCACTTGTCACCACATCTCCAAGCCGGGCCTACGGCGAGAGGGTTTGAAATATCAAAAGTGACGCGAGGATCACTTTAACAGGCTAACTCTATCCACCTATACCTCAGGCTCATACAGTGGAAGGATACCAGACAAGAGGATCACTTTAACAGGCTAACTCTATCCACCTATACCTCAGGCTCATACAGTGGAAGGATACCAGACAAGAGGATCACTTTAACAGGCTAACTCTATCCACCTATACCTCAGGCTCATACAGTGGAAGGATACCAGACAAGAGGATCACTTTAACAGGCTAACTCTATCCACCTATACCTCAGGCTCATACAGTGGAAGGATACCAGACAAGAGGATCACTTTAACAGGCTAACTCTATCCACCTATACCTCAGGCTCATACAGTGGAAGGATACCAGACAAGAGGATCACTTTAACAGGCTAACTCTATCCACCTATACCTCAGGCTCATACAGTGGAAGGATACCAGACAAGAGGATCACTTTAACAGGCTAACTCTATCCACCTATACCTCAGGCTCATACAGTGGAAGGATACCAGACGCGAGGATCACTTTAACAGGCTAACTCTATCCACCTATACCTCAGGCTCATACAGTGGAAGGATACCAGACAAGAGGATCACTTTAACAGGCTAACTCTATCCACCTATACCTCAGGCTCATACAGTGGAAGGATACCAGACAAGAGGATCACTTTAACAGGCTAACTCTATCCACCTATACCTCAGGCTCATACAGTGGAAGGATACCAGACAAGAGGATCACTTTAACAGGCTAACTCTATCCACCTATACCTCAGGCTCATACAGTGGAAGGATACCAGACAAGAGGATCACTTTAACAGGCTAACTCTATCCACCTATACCTCAGGCTCATACAGTGGAAGGATACCAGACAAGAGGATCACTTTAACAGGCTAACTCTATCCACCTATACCTCAGGCTCATACAGTGGAAGGATACCAGACAAGAGGATCACTTTAACAGGCTAACTCTATCCACCTATACCTCAGGCTCATACAGTGGAAGGATACCAGACAAGAGGATCACTTTAACAGGCTAACTCTATCCACCTATACCTCAGGCTCATACAGTGGAAGGATACCAGACAAGAGGATCACTTTAACAGGCTAACTCTATCCACCTATACCTCAGGCTCATACAGTGGAAGGATACCAGACAAGAGGATCACTTTAACAGGCTAACTCTATCCACCTATACCTCAGGCTCATACAGTGGAAGGATACCAGACAAGAGGATCACTTTAACAGGCTAACTCTATCCACCTATACCTCAGGCTCATACAGTGGAAGGATACCAGACAAGAGGATCACTTTAACAGGCTAACTCTATCCACCTATACCTCAGGCTCATACAGTGGAAGGATACCAGACAAGAGGATCACTTTAACAGGCTAACTCTATCCACCTATACCTCAGGCTCATACAGTGGAAGGATACCAGACAAGAGGATCACTTTAACAGGCTAACTCTATCCACCTATACCTCAGGCTCATACAGTGGAAGGATACCAGACAAGAGGATCACTTTAACAGGCTAACTCTATCCACCTATACCTCAGGCTCATACAGTGGAAGGATACCAGACAAGAGGATCACTTTAACAGGCTAACTCTATCCACCTATACCTCAGGCTCATACAGTGGAAGGATACCAGACAAGAGGATCACTTTAACAGGCTAACTCTATCCACCTATACCTCAGGCTCATACAGTGGAAGAATACCAGACAAGAGGATCACTTTAACAGGCTAACTCTATCCACCTATACCTCAGGCTCATACAGTGGAAGGATACCAGACAAGAGGATCACTTTAACAGGCTAACTCTATCCACCTATACCTCAGGCTCATACAGTGGAAGGATACCAGACAAGAGGGTCACTTTAACAGGCTAACTCTATCCACCTATACCTCAGGCTCATACAGTGGAAGGATACCAGACAAGAGGATCACTTTAACAGGCTAACTCTATCCACCTATACCTCAGGCTCATACAGTGGAAGGATACCAGACAAGAGGATCACTTTAACAGGCTAACTCTATCCACCTATACCTCAGGCTCATACAGTGGAAGGATACCAGACAAGAGGATCACTTTAACAGGCTAAATCTATCCACCTATACCTCAGGCTCATACAGTGGAAGGATACCAGACAAGAGGATCACTTTAACAGGCTAACTCTATCCACCTATACCTCAGGCTCATACAGTGGAAGGATACCAGACAAGAGGATCACTTTAACAGGCTAACTCTATCCACCTATACCTCAGGCTCATACAGTGGAAGGATACCAGACAAGAGGATCACTTTAACAGGCTAACTCTATCCACCTATACCTCAGGCTCATACAGTGGAAGGATACCAGACAAGAGGATCACTTTAACAGGCTAACTCTATCCACCTATACCTCAGGCTCATACAGTGGAAGGATACCAGACAAGAGGATCACTTTAACAGGCTAAATCTATCCACCTATACCTCAGGCTCATACAGTGGAAGGATACCAGACAAGAGGATCACTTTAACAGGCTAACTCTATCCACCTATACCTCAGGCTCATACAGTGGAAGGATACCAGACAAGAGGATCACTTTAACAGGCTAACTCTATCCACCTATACCTCAGGCTCATACAGTGGAAGGATACCAGACAAGAGGATCACTTTAACAGGCTAACTCTATCCACCTATACCTCAGGCTCATACAGTGGAAGGATACCAGACAAGAGGATCACTTTAACAGGCTAACTCTATCCACCTATACCTCAGGCTCATACAGTGGAAGGATACCAGACAAGAGGATCACTTTAACAGGCTAACTCTATCCACCTATACCTCAGGCTCATACAGTGGAAGGATACCAGACAAGAGGATCACTTTAACAGGCTAACTCTATCCACCTATACCTCAGGCTCATACAGTGGAAGGATACCAGACAAGAGGATCACTTTAACAGGCTAACTCTATCCACCTATACCTCAGGCTCATACAGTGGAAGGATACCAGACAAGAGGATCACTTTAACAGGCTAACTCTATCCACCTATACCTCAGGCTCATACAGTGGAAGGATACCAGACAAGAGGATCACTTTAACAGGCTAACTCTATCCACCTATACCTCAGGCTCATACAGTGGAAGGATACCAGACAAGAGGATCACTTTAACAGGCTAACTCTATCCACCTATACCTCAGGCTCATACAGTGGAAGGATACCAGACAAGAGGATCACTTTAACAGGCTAACTCTATCAACCTATACCTCAGGCTCATACAGTGGAAGGATACCAGACAAGAGGATCACTTTAACAGGCTAACTCTATCCACCTATACCTCAGGCTCATACAGTGGAAGGATACCAGACAAGAGGATCACTTTAACAGGCTAACTCTATCCACCTATACCTCAGGCTCATACAGTGGAAGGATACCAGACAAGAGGATCATGGTTTTATTCTGTTGTGGGACTTGGATTAGGGAATTAGGTTATCTGTATCTGAGCTTTGTCGTTTCAATAGCATTTCATGGCTGCCATGTAAACAGACAATGATCATGTCCCAGGGTTGGTGGAAGGGACATAAAGAGGGATCATGTGACAATCGAGTTCAGCTCCCCTCATGCTGTGGAACCCATCAAATCCCCTTACAGTACCACACACACACACATCTTTTATCCTCACACACACACACACACACACACACACACACACTCGCATCCAGACACAGGATGCGCAGATTTTTCTGACTGGATGTGTGTGTGTAAGGACACACACACACACGTTCATCTACAATCCATTTATGATAGTGTCAAATCTATTAGGGATCTAGGTAGTAATTATAGCATGGTAATTATTGCAGAATGTATTGAAACGCTTTAAATAAATCTGTTCTCACCCTATAATACCTCAGCCCAACATATGCTAACATTGCACTGTGCACAGGACAGGTGGAAATGTTGCTTGTTCACAGCGCAGAGATAAGCAATGTCATTTGTTTATGGGTGGTGTATGAGGATAAGATATGAACGATACTCTGTTAGATAACCTACAGATGTGTTCATGAGTTCCATGGTTACCATGCCGCCGTGAGGTCGCCCAGGGACGGAGAGAATATTGTACATCATTTTGTCATTTTTGTTTGTTTTGGTTGTATTTCTGGGATTTGACTGCTCTCGGGGTTGATCACTTACGTCTCGTGGACTTGACGCTCAGAGTTGCAGAATTGGAATGAAAAGTCTCTATATTTTTCTGTTTGGCTATCTTCCAGCTAGCTGTCTGTTTGGATTCAAATAATGAATCCCTGGCTTTTTAGTTTCATCTGTAGGGAAGAATTACAACAAGCACTGTCTAGAGATGGCAGAATAGGCTCCGGGACTGTTCTTAACCACTGCCAAGATGTGGGTCATTTTTGCGTGCTTTTCAGCAGCCATGGCATCACCCAGGTGGGTGCTACATGTTCAGCAACGGAGGACCAGAACCTACAGAGGAGCAGGCCCTTTGGAGGAACTGACCGTCAGAAAAGATGTGGTGCTCTGATCAAGAGCTCCAGGCCTGTTTGTCAGACTGTACTTGTTTCTCTCTGGCTGTACCATCGATGCCCCCCCTGCTGAAGCTACACTGCCTTTCCAATCCAAACTGCCTCAACTCCTAGTCTTTCATCCCAGGCCAAATAGAGATTCAATCTCCATCTCTACCATCTCATTTTAATGTCTTGTTTGTTTCACTTTATATGCGCATTGAGATGATTTTCTGTAATGAAAAGCGCTACACAAGTTAAATAAATTATTATTATTAAATAAATGATTATTACCTTCATTTCATATTCACCATGAAGTTTCATTAGATATACCATGCATTATGCATTACGTGGTCCTGTGAGTCTCAGTTGGGAGAGCATGCCGCTTGCAACGCCAGGGTTGTGGGTTCGATTTCCACAGGGGACCAGTACGAAGAAAATAAAATGTATACACTCACTACTGTAAGTCGCTCTGAAATTAAGTCCTTTATGAAGCATGCTGAGGCAGAAACACACACACTGGGAGAGAAACTTGATTAGTCTGCGGTAATTGTGGCACAGAGGAACGATTCCCTGAGGAAGATTGATGGGTATGGGCCTGTGACCGAGGCAGAGGTCTTCTTCACACAACTCTGATGTAATGTTTACTGCAGCAGAGAGGGTTGTTTTTACCTCCACGTTGGCTTGGCTGTGTGTATAACATCCCCTCAGAGTCCCCAGGACATAGAATGAAAACATATACAGATTTTTATGACTGCGCATGAACATCAAGAGGAGCAATTTCTCCTCATCTTACTCCCACTATCCACCTCCTTCTCTCCGCCGCTCTCTAAATCTCCTACCTCCTCCTTCTAATTCTCCATCCCTCCTCTCTCCCCTCCTCTCTGGTGGCTGTGCAGACTGAGTCAGCTCTTGAGGGTGTTGTGTGATCACCTAATCTACTGGGAGAGACCTCCCGGCTCCTGGCTCATTGGGATCTTTCCTGCTCCCTCCTGCAGTTCTCATTACGCTGTCCCCAGACTACAGGCTAACAGAGCAGAGCCACAGAGCCACTCAGCCCCAGCTCCCACAGGGCCTTGCTCTAATACACACGGTTAACCCAGCACAGTGCTCCATTACCGCTACGGAACCACACTGCTCAGTGGCACTGACACAAAGGGCCCACCACCATAGTGACACAAACAGACACAGGGCCCACTGCAGCATCAGGGGCTTATAGACTGATAGGCTTTTCTCCAGTGGTAAGAATGGCTAACTTTACTGAAATCCTGTACAACGTATTAAATTTGGTAGAATAGGATTAACAGTATAGATTTCTGACTAAACATCTGCTTCTGACACACATGTGATCCTAACAGCAATCAAAGCACTGTAGAACGCACCTGTAACGTCTGCTTACAACTCACGCTCTCAAACAAGTAGATCCCCTGAACGCAGCTCACTTTCCAGACCACTTTGCAGCTCACACTCTCAAACACATAGATCCCCTGAACGCAGCTCACTTTCCAGACCACTTTGCAGCTCACACTCTCAAACACATAGATCCCCTGAACGCAGCTCACTTTCCAGACCACTTTGCAGCTCACACTCTCAAACACATAGATCCCCTGAACGCAGCTCACTTTCCAGACCACTTTGCAGCTCACACTCTAAAACACATAGATCCCCTAAACGCAGCCCACTCTCCAGATCCCAATCACCTGAATTCTGATCACCTGGTTCACACACCTGTATGTCATTATCACACACTATTTAGTTCAGTTCTTTGCACCCCATCACTGTGAGTTATTGTTTGTTTTGTGACACACGTCTATTCGGAGATTTGTTTTTCCCGTAATGTTACCCTCCCGTGTATGATAGTTTTTGCCTACCTCACTAACGATGCCTATCGCCTGATCTCCCGGATGACGTTACTAGCCTTTTCCCTGCCTATACTGTTGCCCTGTTGGACCCCCTGTGTATGACCTTCTGCCTGCCCCTGGACCCAGCTACCTGCCTCCTGTGGTCCCTTACAATAAAAACCTGCTACACCCTGCGCTTGAAACCAGCTCTCTGTCTCCCATCGTGTTCATTACAGTATCACGGATGTATCAAAGAACTGTCTGTCTCTCTCAATCTGTTCCTTCAGCATTACGCCAAGCATTCACATACTGTGTGGGTACAAATTGGTTCAGTAAAGATCCTAAGATCTTCTCCAGCTGTGTCTTTACCATGTCCACCAAGGTCATCCTTTTACAAAGCAGTTGTATTATCCAGCAAGTAAGGGGTGAACAAATACATTCTGAGAAGTTATACTTGGCTGATAGAGAGTTATTGAATCTGGGAGCTATTTTCAGTCCTCTCTTGTAGAGGGGGTGGAGACTTAAGAGGCTTTGGAAGTCAGGCATCAGGAGTACCCAGCCATCTGGCCCATTTAGACTGCAGTCCAGCTGGACAGTCTTGAGGAAACAGTGAGCTGCCAGATACTAGGAGAACCAACCCTTCCCTGGTATTTCTCAGCAGCACAGGGTTGATCTAAATCTCCTTCTGTGGGAGTTGAAAGGTCATGGTCTTAATATTAAAGGGAATCCACTCCCATTTCAAATACCTCAACCTTCTGGTAGATATCACCAAGGCTATTATTGGAAATCCTTAGCTCTTTATGGAAATTCAAGGAATTTCTATATCGCATGTATATTGAACAAAAATATGAACACAACATGAGCTGAAATAAAAGACCCCAGAAATGTTCCATATGCACATATAGCTTATTCTTTTCAAATATTACGTCCCTGTTAATGAGCATTTCTCATTTACCAAGATAATCCAGGTGTGGCATATCAAGCATGATCATTACACCAGTGCACTTTGTGCTGGGGACAATAAAAGGCCCCTCTAAAATGTGCAGTTTAGTCACACAACACACAATGCCACAGATGTCTCAGGTTTTGAGGGAGCATGCAAATTGGCATACTGACTGCAGGAATGTCCAGCGGAGCTGTTACCAGCAAATGTAATGTTCATTTCTCTACCATAGGGCTGACCCAATTTAGTCGACTGGTCGGTTATGTGGTCGATAGGCTGTTGGTCGACCTAGATTTCTTTAGCCGAGCAGTATATATATATATATTTTTTTTCATGGTGCACAAGACACCTGATTTACGCCTGTCTCAGTGGACTAGTCCATTGCGGAGATGGCACAGACCATCAATCTAAGACATGATACTGAAATTGTAAATCATTATATTCTACAAAAATAATGGTGCAACACAAATAAATCTAATATTATTTCATAACAAATGCGCTTTCTCCCACGTTGGATATGGTTGCTGTCCGCGGTTCTGAAACAAAATATTCAATGCGCCGTAGAATTGGTGCTTTTCCCTAAATTGCTATGTGCATAATAGCTAAATTAACCAGCAAACTAGGATTGACAACTGTGCGGCAGAGGCAGCAGCAGAGACGAGGAAACGGCCCTTGCCTTAAACCCTATTTGGACGAAGTTAGTTTTACTGGGGATGGTCGTGTAAGGTAATTATGTGCACAAAACATCTGTACTTTTAGTCCCGTCTAAATCTGCCATGTCAGTAATTTGTCAGGAGGTTAACAATTCCAGTCAGAATAACCTGCTGTTTTTTGGAAAACTCCAAGTTCCTCTGATAATACTAATCCCGTGCGAATCGACATTCCTGTGTTTTGAGAGAAATGTCTGAGTTTGACAGGTGTTACTCAGGGTTTTAGCAAGAAAACAATAACTGATTAGATAAATTGAACAAAGTGCTATATATGAAGGGCCTACATGTATCAACTTTCACAATGAATGCTTTAGTTCATATGTTTTGTGCGTATGGATTGAATATTGCCAAATGCATCAGTAAAAAACATTGTACCTATTTAATGTAACCCTTGATGTTAATAGATTGCAAAGCAGCATACAACTGACCTTAAAACGCATCTCTAGTGCAATGTTTAGCTCACATCTGAAGGCTGGGGGGCATTTAGGATGTCTACTGCGGATCGCTAAAATATCCTAATGATTATGATCACACTTCCTCAATTCAAATAATATGGCGACACTATACCCAAAATGGTTTGGTATGGTTTAGAAACTTGAGAACCATGCTCAAGTTATCAGTGTAGCCCTGATATTGCCTGGACTTCGCCCGTAGAAAAACCCTCTAGGCTTCAGTCATAACTGTCAATTTATTGCAAAAAAAATTAAGAATTACTGGGGGAAATTTGGAAAAAATGTCCTCTGGAATAAAATACATTTTGTGGTAATAATTACGTAACCAACGTTCTCTAGTAATACTAGTCCCGTGCAAACAGGGCTTAGCCTATTTGTCTAAGAAAATTGAGGAGAGGGCCTCCCGAGTGGCACAGCGGTCTAAGGCACTGCATTGCAGTGTTTGAGACGCCACTACAGACCCGGGTTCAATCCCAGGCTGTGTCACAGCCGGTCGTGACTGGGAGACCCCCGAGGGGAAGCACAATTGGCCCGGCGTCGTCCGGGTTATGGGAGGACTTGGCCGGCTGTAATTTCCTTGTTCCATCGCGCTCTAGCGACTCGTTGTGGTGTGCAAGTGGACTGGGTTGTGTTTTGGAGAACGCATGGCTCTCGACCTTTGCCTCTCCCGAGTCTGTACGGGAGTTGCAGCGATGGGACAATACTAACTACCAATTGGATATCATGACGAAATAGGGGTAAATACACAACAATTTTGAGGAGGGAGCAAACCCCAACCTAATTAGGTCTATAATCAATACTATAATCAAACTGTTAAATGTGCCTGGCTTTATAAATCATCCATATTAACAGTGCATTCGGAATGTATTCAGACCCCTTGACTTTATCAAAATGTTATGTTACAGCCTTATTCTCAAATGGATTAAATAAAATAATTTCCTCAACAATCTACACATAATACCTAATAATGACAAAGCGAAAACAGGTTCAGACAATTTTACAAAAAGTATTCAAATAAAAAAATGTAAACACCTCATTTACATAAGTATTCAGACCCTTTGCTATGAAACTCGAAATTGAGCTCAGGTGCATCCTTTTTCCATTGATCATCCTTGAGATGTTTCTACAACTTGATTGGAGCCCATGATTTGGAAAGGCACACACCTGTCTATATAAGGTCCCACAGTTGACAGCGCATGTCAGAGCAAAAACCAAGCCATGAGTTCGAAGGAATTGTCCATTGATCTCCGAGACAGGACTGTGTCGAGGCACAGATCTGGGGAAGGGTACCAAAATATTTCTGCAGCATAGAAGATCCCCAAGAACAGTGGCCTTCCTCGTTCTTAAATGAAAAATGTTTAGAACCACCAAGACTCTTCCTAGAGCTGGTCGCCCGGCCAAACTGAGCAATCGGGGTAGAAGGGCCTTGGTAAGGGAGGTGACCAAGAACCTGATGGTCACTCTGACAGAGCTCCAAAGTTCCTCTGTGGAGATGGGAAAACATTCCAGAAGGACAATCATCTCTGCAGCAACCCACCAATCAGGCCTTTATGGTAGAGTGGCCAGACGGAAGCCACTCCTCAGTAAAAGGACATGACAGCTGGCTTGGCGTTTGACAAAAGGCACCTAAAAACTTGCAGACCATGAGAAACAAGATTCTCTGGTCTGATGAAACCTAGATTGAACTATTTGGCCTGAATGTCAAGCGTCACTTCTGGAGGAAACCTGGCACCATCCCTACGGTGAAGCGTGGTGGTGGCAGCATCATGCTGTGGGAATGTCTTCAGCGGCAGGGACTGGATCGAGGGAAAGATGAACGGAGCAAAGTACAGAGAGATCTTTGATGAAAACCTGCTCCAGAGTGCTCAGGACCTGGGGTGAAGGTTCACCTTCCAACAGGACAACGACAAAAAGCACACAGCCAAGACAACACAGGAGTGGCTTCGGGACAAGTCTCTGAATGTCCTTGAGTGGCCCAGCCAGAGCCCAGACTTGAAGCCGATTGAACATCTCTGGAGAGAGCTGAAAATAGCTGTGCACCAACTCTCTCCATCCAACCTGACAGAGCTTGAGAGGATCTGCAGAGAAGAATGGTAGAAACTCCCCAAATACAGGTGTTTTTATTTGTAATACATTTGCAAAAACGTCTAAAAACCTGTGTTTGCTTTGTCATTATGGGGTATTGTGTGGAGATTGATGAGGAGAAAAAAAAAACATTTTAGAATAAGGCTGTAACATAACAAAATGTGGAAAAAGTCAAGGGGTCTGAAAAGTTCCCGAAGGCACTGTATTGCTTCTGTTGCCTGTTTGAGTGTTTGTTTAATAGCCTACTGATTCTGAGAGCACCAAGCCTTATGCAATGGCAACATGTCAGATAAAGCAATTTCACAGATTTGGCTGTTTTTAATCTTTGCTACGCTGTAATAATGGCTTTACAAAAAAAATCTGTTAGAACAGACTGGTAATACTTATAATTTATTTAGTTTTGTTTACACTGTTCCAAACAGGCAGAAAAATTATATTGTAATCTAACAGCACCTGTTTGTCACACATAATATGCATGCAGCTCTCGCTCCTATACCCTCCCTTTTCTTAATCTCCATCTTATTGTTATTATTACAATTATTATGATAATCATTATAATAATAAATAATGTCATTATCATTAGTGGTCTTTGTATAGTAGCCTTGTATAACCACCGTCGAGCTGTAGGCCTAAGAGCGCATCCTGTCTACTCTTAATACCGTAATTTACTTTGGCCTATATTTCAATATATAGCCTACTGTATCAATCAATTAATTCATTCATACCATCACACAGCATACGAGACATTCATGCTTTGAAATGCAATCAAGCATTTTAGATTTAATTAAATAACAAAGGGAGCTTTGAATCATTAGCCTAAAACAATGAATAAACCGCAATTCACAAATGCATGCAACTGTTTTTAGTCTGCAGTAATAAAATCCTTATTTGTATTTTTTTCTCATTAGAACAGACTCTGGTAGACTTATTTATTTAGTGTTGTTTGCACAGTTCCAAATGGTCAGACAAAATGTGTATATTGTAATCTAACAGCAACTATTTGGCACACATACTCATGCAACCCTTGCTCATATACCTTCCCTTTTCTTGATCTCCAGTGGTTTCCACAACTAAGTCAAATGTCTTCCACAGATCTGACTTCTTCTTTCCCTCCTGAGCAACCAGAAAACATTTGCCCATTTTGTGTATATTTCTCCCGTCCTCCATATCCATTTTGCTGTTGACATTACTGTGTTGGGAGTTAGTTAAAACCAATTTATTGATGTGATTATGATAGGCTATAGTCCAGGCCCTATTGGTCACTTGCATGCGATGCTTACATGTTTCACGTAAAGAGAGCAAGGGTTGAGAGAATAGGGAATGTTTTTTGCTGAACAAATTAGGGATTTCCGTAACAGAACTTTCCAGAAAGAAAGCAAATGGCTGAAATTATGTTGCAGCTTCAGCATGGACAGTGCAATAAACACTTGCTGTGCTGTGGTGCCTTTTTGCTGCAGTAGGGAGGAGAGAGAGACAGCGTGCGCCAGTCACACAGGCACTCACTGTCATTCTTTTTTTAAACACAGTGTGACCATTGGGCTCTTTCTTGAGTCATTTGTATATCTTAATTATTTAATCAAACAGTGTGCTTAAAGCATCAGACTAGCTCAGTGCATACAGTATGTAGCTGGTTTTATTCAAACACATAGGGTGTGTCTGTCTATATATGGAAAATAAGCTCAAACATTTCGGCCAATCGTTTGGTCAAAAGAACGGGGACAGCCCTACACTACCATAAGCCGCCTCCAACGTCTTTAGAGAATTTGGCAGTACGTCCAACCGGCCTCACAACCGCAGACCACACCAGCCCAGGATCTCCACATCCGGCTTCTTCACCTGCGGGATTGTTTGATTCCAGCCATCCAGACAGCTGATGAAACTGTGGGTTTGCACAACCGAAGAATTTCTGCACAAACTGTCAGAAACCGTCTCAGGAAAGTGCTCGTCGTTCTCACCGGGGTCTTGACCTGACTGCAGTGCAGCGCCGTAACCGACTTCAGTGGGAAAATGCTCACCCTCGATAGCCACTGGCACGCTGGAGAAGTTTCCCGGGATCAACTGTACCGTGCAGTTGGCAGACAGTATGTATGGTGTTGTGGGGGCGAGCGGTTTGATGATGTTAACGTTGTCAACAGAGTGCCCCATGGTGGCAATGGGGTTATGGTATGGGCAGGCATAAATATGGACAACGAACACAATTCAATTTTATCGATGATAATTTGAATGCACAGAGATACCATGAAGAGATCCTAAGGCCCATTGTTCTGCCATTCATCCGCGGCCATCACTTCATGTTTCAGCATGAACATGCACGGCCCCATGTCGCAAGGATCTGTACACAATTCCTGAAAGCTGAAAATGTCCCAGTTTTTCCATGGCCTGCATACTCACCATACATGTCACCCATTGAGCATGTTTTGGATACTCTGGATCGACGTGTACGACAGCGTATTCCAGTTTCCGCCAATATCCAGCAACTTCGCACAGCTATTGAAGAGGAGTGGGACAACATTCCACAGGCCACAATCAACAGCCTGATCAACTTGATGCGAAGGAGGTGTATCACGCTGCATGAGGCAAATAGTGGTCATACCTTGTTTTTTAAGGTATCTGTGACCAGATGTATGTCTGCATTCCCAGTCATGTGAAATCCATAGATTGACAGATTTCCTGATATGAACTGTAACTTATTAAATCTTAGAAATTGTTGAATGTTGCATTTATATTGTGTTCAGTGTAGGAAACCTATGTGAGTAACAACAGGTTCTACTTTCATTGAATATATTGTCCTGGCCTGCTTCAATGTTATTTCTCAAATGTTTCCTGGCCAACCGGGTACATCCCTGCCGGCCAAACCCTCCCCTAACCCAGACGACGCTGGGCCAATTGTGCACCGTGGGTCTTCCGGTCGTGGCTGGCTGCGGCAGAGCCTGGACTCGAACCCAGAATCTCTAGTGGCACAGCTAGCACTGCAATGCAGTGCCTTAGACCACTGCGCCATTGAGGAGGCCAACACTGAGACTCTGATAGAATGATAACAAGCAGGATGTCATAGACTCCTATGAAAGGGAAAGGTAATGACAGAGTACAATCATGCCATGAGCTAAACACTATCAATAATTAATTGATATAATATATGAATGTAAACCTCAATGATTCAATCTGTATGTTCACACCAGGGAGGTAGAGAAAACAGTATTACTTCCTCAATCAATGAAGTATGGAGAAAACCATTTCAACAAATAGTGAAATAAATAGCCCATCATCACTGATTTGAGCAACTGAGATATGGGACAGATGTATAAATTGGCTAGCTGGGTCCTGAGAGCGGTGTGAGGAGTGACCCCACACAAACAACACATTCCAAACAGGGGTGTCTCACTGTCTGCCTGACCACAATAACAAGGAGTAGGCTAGTCAGTGTCTCTGGACAACATGACTGAGCTTTCCAACAACCATCTGTGTGTCCTCAACCTGCCTCAACACACACAACTATACTGACCACACAGAAACAAGTGAACGTGAAACAGTTCAACAACACAGTAGTCAATATTAATGACAACATGCACTAAAGCAACATAATGGTTATTTGGCTTCCCTTTCCGTTTTCCTTGGGGCAAGAGACGGCATTGCAGAGCTAAAAGGCCTGGTTAAATGCAGGTTTCCTCTGTACACCAGCCTGAGACATCGTAGGACATCGTAGGTAGGCAATAGCCAGATGTCTGTTCAAAAAGCACCGCACTAACACATGATAAACAAGACAAAACTTCCCTGCCAGGGATCATACAGAGACGCTTTACGGTAGGCAACGCAGTGAGTGCAGCAGCTGCTAGCAAACTCTAGCACATCAAACTGAGCGTAGCCAGGTAGCCATAAAGAAGGCTACGGTACATCTGTGCTAGTTCTGCTATAGGAGTCCTCCAGGAGGGGACATCAGCCATACAGACCTGCTATGAGTCCCATGGTAGAAGGGCTTCCTGGTCCTGGGTTGAGGGGTGTGTGAGGAAGAGGAGGAGCAGCCCGGCTCCCTCCACATGTTAGCTGCAGGACAGGACAGGACAGCTCTCTGCTCTGTGTTGTACCCCACTCAGCTGTGATGCTGCCCACTGTTGACGTTGTCTCAGGAACGCATTTAAACACTGCTTCCCGCTTCTTCTCCTGGGCTGTCCCACTCAGACGGAGACACGGGGGGTGGGGCTACTGCAGCACGCCCACATCTGACGTGATGAGACCCTCCCCAAAACAGCCCCCAGCTCTGGGGTGGGATGGGAGGACAGAGGGGCCCAGTCAACCCCAGAGCAGCAACACAGCAGGACTAAGGAGGACCAGAGGGAGACCAGAGTGTGGAGCCTTGACCATGGAGCAGTAGGAGTAGCAGCCTGGGATTGCCAGAGCTCCCCTCCCTCTCTTCTGCTACGTGCATTCCACAGTGGAGCAGTGATGTCAGAGTCCTTTCCTTTCCTGTGTTAGGCTGGATGCCCCCGCTCTCTGCTCCATTCTCCCTGCACTCATGCAGAAACCACTGTCACACTGGCAGCATGTGCAGGGGAAGGGAGGGGGGGGTGAGCCAGAGGGGGAGGAAGGGGGAAGAGAAGGAATAGAAGAGGAGAGAGAGAGAGAGAGAGAGAGAGGAATGGAGAGTAGTAACATGAAGGAGGGAGTAGGGAAAGATGTGGAAATGGGGAAAGTGAGTGAGGGAGAGAGAGAGCGAGAGGGAAAGGGAAAGAGAGAGCATCCGTGCCCTGAGAAATAGCAGCGGAGAGTTGGCTTTGTTCCAGCAGCCTAAGAGACTGATTACTAGCCCTGCTGAAAACGCCTCCTATCAGCTAATGAAGAGAGAGGAGGGGTGGGGTGGGGGGGTGGAGGAGGGGGGGGGCAAAGGTTAAGGATGACTTCGGCACCAGGAAAAATATCCTCCAGAGGAGAACTAATTTCCCCTGCACCATCCTTATCCCTCATTTATTCCTTCTACCTAAGCCCCCTTCTCATCCCTGACCCCTTGTCTGTTCCACATCTACTATAGCACTGTCCTCATCCCCCCCAGCCTCATCCACTGCTGCCCTGCTCATCCACCCACACAGGCAGAGACTAAAATGGAAGGTATCCACGGTAGGGCTGGGAATTGCCAGGGACCTTACGATACGATATTATCATGATACTTAGATGCCGTTGCGATATGTATTGCGATTCAATACTGCG
Organism: Oncorhynchus mykiss; assembly: GCF_013265735.2. Lineage (NCBI taxonomy): Eukaryota > Metazoa > Chordata > Actinopteri > Salmoniformes > Salmonidae > Oncorhynchus > Oncorhynchus mykiss. The sequence continues at coordinate 73,061,507 of NC_048570.1, read as the reverse complement.
ATTGATGTTCCAAACATATTGCTCACTATACACTCAGTGGCCAGTTTATTAGGTACACCACCCGGTTCATGAAAATGGTTCCCTCCTACAGACAGTGATTCACGTGGCTTGCTATATAAAGCAGGCAGACAGGCATCGAGGCATTCACAGTTACTGTTCGATTGAACTTTAGAATTGACAAAATGACTGACCTAAACTTAGGAGCGCACAACTCGTTGGTCCTTGTCACAGATGGGCTATTAATTCAGCAGACGACCACACCGGGTTCCACTCCTATCAGATTAAAACAAGAAGAAGCAGCGCGAGTGGGCACGCGATCACCAACACTGGATAATTAAGGAGTGGAAAAACATTGCCTGGTCTGACGAATCCCGGTTCCTGTTGCGTCATGCTGATGGCAGAGTCAGGATTAGGCGTAAACAGCATGAGTCCATGACCCCATCCTGCCTGGTGTCAACAGTACAGTCTGGTGGTGTAATGGTGTGTGGAATGTTTTCCTGGCACATGTTAAGTCCCTTCATACCAATGTTTCTATGCCCCGAAGAATTAAGGCTGTTGTGGAGGAAAAGGGGGGTCTGACCCCGTACTAAATGGGTGTACCTAATATACTGGCCATTGGGTGTATGTCTGCTGCAGAGACATTTGTTTTGATCAGACAGGGAAATAAAAGTGCTGAAAACATGTTGTCTCACTATTTAAAAAGAAGACGGAGAACAAGTTATAGGGTGAAAAATACCAGAGTTTTAATTTTTTTACATCGATACTTGGAGTCAAATAATATCGTCCAAAAATAATATTGTGATATGTAACTGTATGGATTTTCTTGCCCATCACTAGTCCATTGACGTGCTTCATGCTCTCTCAATGTCAGATCTGAACAACTAGGAGTTAGTGAAGCTATCAAAGCCACCCAGGAGACAAATGATGTACACTGCCTGTCTCTCTTCGGCCACATATTACTTATGCACTTTCATCTGAGCTGAAGTTGGAGGGCATTCATCATCAGACCTCCTCATCCTCTCATAATTTTGAAGGAACGCGAGGGTGAACCTGCTCTGAAATGCAGGGGTTTTGAAGGGCATTTCATAATGAATGCCTCTACTTCAGCCCCCTGCCCACCATTCTCCTCTGCTTCTACTTAGCATAATCACCCTGGTTCCTTAAATGGCTTCTTAAACCTCCTACATCCATATTATCACACATTCCTTATCCAGGGGGTGCTGATAGCTCACACTTCCTGGTAGACACATACACACTTCTTCAACCACTTCTGTTGAAGACTTTCCACCCTGATACTCTCTGATATCAGGCTAGCCTCCTGGAAGATGAGCTTCAAATCAATTCAACAGTGTGGGGTTGTCACGCCAGAGCCAGGTACAAAGCAAAGTGAATGGTGGAACCCTGAATCTGGGTACAGGGAAAATGAAAACTTGCATGAAATAAGCCACAAATATATGAACGCTATCTATTATTCATTTCCATATGTGTCCATATCAAATACTCTACTCAGCAACTTGAGAGCGATGTTGGGATAATATCAAACAGGAACAAGCACCATGTATGGGTATTGATAGTGATACCACTGTCTGGGGACAAAAGCACAGCATTAAAAACAGGAAAAGACCATCAACAAAACCATGGCCACATCCACAAATATGACACCCAATATATGACAACTATTGGCCGGCTTTGATAGGCCACATAGTACATAGGTCATTAATTAACTCGGAGTAGAACCACAACATCACAGTTTATTGAACCTCGCTGCTGTTAGTGAGTCTAAATGAGGTATTGCACAGGCTGAGCTAATCCTACATGAATACAGAGCTTTTCATACAGTATAAGGTTGCAAAGGTTCCTCTTTCACATAGCTATAAATAATATCTTACCTTTGCCTTTCACACCAGCCACAAGCTATGAATTCCTCCTGTTGGTCTGTGTTCGGTTGGCTAGTCTTTCCCTCCACAATCCTCAGTATGTCACAGCATTGCATTAGTTCAGAATGTGAAGAGCAGTATTGTAACCAACTGACTAGGTATCCCCCTTTCCTTCCCTAACTCTGGAGGAAACTCTGTTTTCCTCTGTCCTTTGCTATCCTTTCAGCACTCCTTTCCCAGGGTGTGACCAGTGAGCCTGCAGTGCCTGCAGTGAGCAGCCTGCAGCCCCACAGACAGAGAGAGGGTTGGGCTGCTTGTCTCAGGATTGTGCCTGGATGAATCTGGACTCCCAGCACCTCACACTTCAACTAGGCCAAAAATATCCTGGACTGTCCTGGGAGGGTTCTGTTCTCAGAGTCCACCGATGGAGAAAACAATCATCACAGATCAGGATGAAACACACACAGAGCTCTGTTCCTTCCCAGTGAGTTCCCCTGTACCTGCGTTGAGTGTGGAGGCAGAGGGCTTGGTGAGAGGGTGACTGGGGAGAAAGCAGAGTGCAGCATCAGACAGGGGTATTTGTGCTGTTTCAGCCACTCGCTGATCTGCTCCCACTATCACCCTGGGCAACTCCGTCAGCACCTATGCTGCTCCTCCTCTCTGGGACACAACTATAGAGAGACGATAAAGAGATAGAGAATTTCCCCCCACTCAGTGGAGAGAAAAAGGATGAGGAAAGAGGAAGGGTACCGTCTAGCCCACCAGGTAAAGCAGTCTGTTCGTCTCGGCTCTAAAGAGCCTTAGTCTCTCAGGTTACAGCAGCCATGCAGTCGTCTTCACAGACAGACAGTGTCTCGTCAAATCAGCTGTAAGTGATGACCTTGCTCTCCGGATGCAACCGGAACCTTCCGGTCTGGGGCCCGTCTCTTCTTCAAGACAGGGGCAAGACAGACAGACAGTCAGACAAGACTAGATGAGACTAGTAGGTTTGGTTAATCTCTTAGGGCACACTGGTTAAATAGGACAGACCCCTTAGGGTTGAACCAGTATCCCCTGTAAATCTGGGTAAGAGACAGATCACTGTTGACTGCTGTGAAATTCTGTCAATAAGCCTTTCCACAGTAACAAGGCCCCAGCATCTCCAACCAATGCCCATATCAAAGCCAATTACACATTGAGGTTGAAATGAAAGACCATCTATTGGGTGACTGGTGCCATCTGTCCTGTTAGCCCGAGTTATGACACCATTACAGAGAGAAAGGAGCAGAGACAGGACATTGTAAGTATGAGGCCAGATATAACCTCTTAATTGAAAAGCTATTTAATTAGGCCATGAGGTTGTCCTGGGGCATGTTCAGTGAGGGAACGAAAACTACCCCAAAATTAGCCATTTACTTTTGAGTATGGAATGGTGACTAGAGATATCACCTTGATAAAATGTGAGAAAAGAGCAGTGAACAGGAATACGTTATGAAACAAACATGTTCCAATACTGATCTATGTAAATGACAGTTCATCTGTGAAGGCTGGTTGCCAGGGACGACTGACCTCAGTTGTGATGTGGTGTGAGGTGAAAGTCAAGAGTGGTTGAAGAAGATTCAACAGCAATACCTAGTGGTTGATCTGAGAATAACCATAGTTCAACCTATCTGACAGTGTTCCACATTACACATGCACGAACGCACGCACGAACGCACACACATCACAAGCACACACACTCCAGTGGCCAGAGGATGATTCATTCAGACAGAGGACTTTTCTCTCCCTCTACAGATATTTCACCAGTCTTTAATGTCCTGAGGCACTGCCATGCCCAAAGCCCTGGGCTATTTGTCCTCTGATCACTCATGCCTCAGTGAATTAAGGAGCCACAGAGTTATAACTGGGGGCCACGGTCGGGCAGCTAAAGACAACTAACCACTGCCCAGCCATAATTAGACACATAAATAGTAGAAATCAATAGAGCCATTACTGTGTGACGTGCCACAACAGCCTGGGACGGGACGGCCCCCAATGTGTTACTTTAGTCAGCCATGTGTGTCTACCATCCCTACTGTGTCATTCATCTCCCTCTACACTTCTCACAACAGCCACAGGGTTACTGTATGGACACTCCTGTCACAAACTCATATGGCATCTGTAAAAAAAATAACAATAATAGCTGTAGAAACCACAGAATACTTTTTAAAACAACTTCTCTATTTCTCTCTGCTCAAGCTACAGGGTATTATAATATACAGGACAATATACAGTAGACCTAATGCAGCTAGCACAAAGCACAGCCAACCCACTTTACAGTGGATAGGGGGAGAAACCACTCGATCATGAACAAACAATTAGTTTTGCATCTTTGCACAATGGACCAAATGAAAGTCCTCACACTCCCATGTGGTCGATGTGTTCAATAACTGCTGCAGTAAATGAAATTGCTCCAGATCTGCTTTCAGAGGCACACAGCAGATAGAGCTTTACATTTTGGAGGTTTTCACACTCAATAATCTGTTAATGTGAACAGCAATATTCAATCACAAAATCCACAGTCACTAACTGGTACAGACCATGATCCTATAAACTCTATGATTTCACGTTTACTGGAGGTGATCCGTACCCTGTGAGATCCAAAAACCATCTAGGACTGAACCTCTCAAGCCCTGTCAGAGGCAAAGCACCAGCTAGGACTGAACTTCTCAAGCCCTGTCAGAGGCAAAGCACCAGCTAGGACTGAACCTCTCAAGCCCTGTCAGAGGCAAAGCACCAGCTAGGACTGAACCTATCAAGCCCTGTCAGAGGCAAAGCACCAGCTAGGACTGAACCTCTCAAGCCCTGTCAGAGGCAAAGCACCAGCTAGGACTGAACTTCTCAAGCCCTGTCAGAGGCAAAGCACCAGCTAGGACTGAACCTCTCAAGCCCTGTCAGAGGCAAAGCACCAGCTAGGACTGAACCTCTCAAGCCCTGTCAGAGGCAAAGCACCAGCTAGGACTGAACCTCTCAAGCCCTGTCAGAGGTAAAGCACCAGCTAGGACTGAACCTATCAAGCCCTGTCAGAGGCAAAGCACCAGCTAGGACTGAACTTCTCAAGCCCTGTCAGAGGCAAAGCACCAGCTAGGACTGAACCTCTCAAGCCCTGTCAGAGGCAAAGCACCAGCTAGGACTGAACCTCTCAAGCCCTGTCAGAGGCAAAGCACCAGCTAGGACTGAACCTCTCAAGCCCTGTCAGAAGCAAAGCACCAGCTAGGACTGAACCTATCAAGCCCTGTCAGAGGCAAAGCACCAGCTAGGACTGAACCTCTCAAGCCCTGTCAGAGGCAAAGCACCAGTTAGAACTGAACCTCTCAAGCCCTGTCAGAGGCAAAGCACCAGCTAGGACTGAACCTCTCAAGCCCTGTCAGAGGCAAAGCACCAGCTAGGACTGAACCTCTCAAGCCCTGTCAGAGGCAAAACACCAGGCATTATGGGCCTGGAGGATCATTTGAGGGATATTTTCAGGTTGGATGACATCCCCAGTGTGATGACACACATACAGAAGGTCTATAGCATCAGACACGTTGATTTACACTACAAACTGAGAAACACACTCCTACACTTGACAGAGAATTTGAGGAATCCCAACCTTGCCTAGTAATAAATGCAATATAGAATAATTATTTCCAGTGTGACAAATGTCTAGGATTTAACAACTAAGACAAATTCATGGAAAATGCTGCCCATGTCTTTCACGGTTATCAAATCAAGCCATTAAAAGGACAAGAACAGACACAAAAGGAAAAGAATAGACACCACAGAACAGAGACGATACAACACACAAACGTCGGAACATTTTGCAAATTAAACTTAAATCCATGAAGCATGCAGAAGGGATGTTCAGTGTTCCACGGAGCTCGGTTGGGAGAGTGAAAATCTCAGCGCCAGAATTTCCATTTACAAAACAGAGGAGCTTGGACGCCCATCGGGAGATTCCAGTCAATCCCACACTTCCAAACCAAACACTGGGAATTCTGCATGGGGGCTCACTGACTTTCTCTTGTTAATAAGCACTTGCTCATTCCTCCCTCTGTGCCAATCAAAACATTTCCTGTCTGAGAAATGAGGCAAACCTGCAGCATATTTCTGCAGTGTCTCCACTCCCAGTGTCTTTCTGACAGATTGCGGCAGGCAGGCAAGCAGGCAGGCAGGCAGGCAGGCAGCCGAGTAGCTGCTGTCATGTGAACTTAATCAGTAGGAACAGACCCAGTGTTTTCCCTCCAGAGGGGCATTGGAAACAACTCTGAGGTGCACAGGATCCTCCCTCTGCCTCATGAAGAGAGAAACAAATGACAAGAGACAAACCACAAGCAATCCACAACTCAAACTATTATCCACCTCAGCTGTTTTTCCTTCAGACAACTTCCTTCCCAAGAGATACTGCACATGCAAATACAATAAGTATACCAAACATTAGGAAAACCTTCCTAATATTGAATTCCCTTTTTGCACTCAGAACAGCCTCAATTCATCGGACATGGACTCTACAAGGTGTCAAAGGTGTTCCATAGGGATGCTGGCCCATGTTGACTCCAATCCTTCCCACAGTTGTGTCAAGTTGGCTGGATGTCCTTTGGGTAGTGGACCATTCTTGATACACACAGGAAACAGTTGAATGTGAAAAACCCAGCAGGGTTGTAGTTCTTGACACAAACCGGTGCACCTGGCACCTACTACCATACCCTGTTCAAAGGCACGTAAATATTTTATCTTGCCCATTCAACCTCTGAATGGCACACATACACAATCCATGTCTCAATTGTCTCCCCTTCATTTAAAAAAAATGTTTTATTTCACCTTTATTTAACCAGGTAGGCTAGTTGAGAACAAGATCTCATTTACAACTGCGACCTGGCCAAGATAAAGCATCTATATAAAGCATCATCTACACTGATTGAAGTGGATTTAACAAGTGACATCAATAAGGGATCTAGGCAATCCCCTGGATTCACCTGGTCAGTCTATGACATGGAAAGAACAGGTGTTCTTAATGTTTTGTACACTCAGTGTATGTCAGTGCTTCAACTTTCAGCCTACAATGAAAGTGCATACATTTTCAAGGTGTTATCATCTATCATAATATCTTTTACCAACCGAATCTTCTGAGGCATTACCTTGCACCTTCTTCTTCTATTGTTTCCTCCCGGTCTTCTTCTATAGTCTCCTCCGTGTCTTTTTCTTGTTCTATGGTCTCCTCCCTGTCTTGTCCGGCAGCCTCTTGTTCATGTTCAGCCAGGCATTTAGCCTCCTGACCAAGAGGTATGCAGCTGCAGCAGGTTCCCATCCTGGCCCCAGTAGCCTCTCCTCTGCTGCCCTGCTGCTGGCCACCCTGCTCTGTCTCTGACCGTCTGGACCATGACTGGCCCATCCTCTATAATGTAGCTCACCACAGGAAGAAGATTGTCTCATCTCTGCCCTGACAACTGTTAATGTATTCATTGCAGTCTCCAGAGTTAAATATATCAAATGTCAGTTTGGTGAGTGATGGAATGCCTGTTTCCCAGCTCTGCAGTACATTGCCACCCACTGTATCAGCCTCTCAATCCACTCTTTGTCTTACTCCCTTTCATTCAGTGCAGTGTAATACCCCCAACCCTGTCTATATTCTTAAACTGCCATCACCCTAATCTGTCACCACGAACATGACGTTGACATGACAGCTGTGTTCCTAACGCCTTGGCCTTGAGTGGCTGTTCAAACCATTACACAGGTTAGGACAAGATTAATGTGGAAACTGGAGACCTGGATGGGCATTTAGACATGACACCAGTGTATTTGTGACTAATGACAAAACAGCCTTACAGTATAAGTAAACAAAACATCTGTGGCTCCTTGAAAAGCACTTCAAAAAACCCATCTATTATTTACTAGTATTAACTTTAACCTGTTAATAATCTGCCCTTGAGCAAGACACTTAACCCTAATTACTCCACTTGTACATGCAGTAAAACAGGACAAATAAACTCAGCAAAAAAAGAAACGTCCTCTCACTGTCAACTGCGTTTATTATCAGAAAACTTAACTGTACATATTTCTAGAATAATATGTCCCTGAACAAAGGGGGGGTCAAAAGTAACAGTCAGTATCTGGTGTGGCCACCAGCTGCATTAAGTACTGCAGTGCATCTCCTCCTCATGGACTGCACCAGATTTGCCAGTTCTTGCTGTGGGATGTTACCCCACTCTTCCACCAAGGCACCTGCAAGTTCCCAGACATTTCTGGGGGAATGGCCCTAGCCCTCACCCTTCGATCCAACAGGTCCCAGGCGTGCTCAATGGGATTGAGATCCGGGCTCTTCGCTGGCCATGACAGAACACTGATATTCCTGTCTTGCAGGAAATCATGCACAGAATGAGCAGTATGGCTGGTGGCATTGTCATGCTGAAGGGTCAGGTCAGGATGAGCCGGCAGGAAGGGTACCACATGAGGGAGAAGGAGGATGTCTTCCCTGTACAGCATTGAGATTACCTGCAATGACAACAAGCTCAGTCCGATGATGCTGTGACACACCACCCCAGACCATGACAGACCGTCCACCTACAAATCGATCACGCTCCAGAGTACAGGCCTCGGTCCAACGCTCATTCCTTTGATGATAAATGCGAATCCGACCATCACCCATGGTGAGACATAACCGCGACTCGTCAGTGAAGAACACCTTTTGCCAGTCCTGTCTTCTCCAGCGACGGTGGGTTTGTGCCCATAGGTGACGTTGTTGCCGGTGATGTCTGGTGAGGACCTGCCTTACAACAGGCCTACAAGCCCTCAGTCCAGCCTCTCTCAGCCTATTGCGGACAGTCTGAGCACTGATGGAGGGATTGTGCGTTCCTGGTGTAACTCGGGCAGTTGTTGTTGCCATCCTGTACCTGTCCCGCAGGTGTGATGTTCGGATGTACCGATCCTGTGCAGGTGTTGTTACATGTGGTCTGCCACTGTGAGGACGATCAACTGTCCCCTGTCTGTCTCCCTGTAGCGCTGTCTTAGGCGTCTTACAGTACGGACATTGCAATTTTTTGTCCTGGCCACATCTGCAGTCCTCATGCCTTCTTGCAGCATGCCTACGGCATGTTCACGCAGATGAGCAGGGACCCTGGGCATCTTTCTTTTAGTGTTTTTCAGAGTCAGTAGAAAGGCCTCTTTAGTGTCCTAAGTTTTCATAACTGTGACCTTAATTGCCTACCTTCTATAAGCTGTTAGTGTCTTAACGATCGCTCCACAGGTGCATGTTCATTAATTGTTTATGGTTCATTGAACAAGCATGGGAAACAGTGTTTAACTTCTTGGATACAGGGGCGCTATTTAAATTTTTGGATGAAAAACGTTCCCGTTTTAAACAAGATATTTTGTCACGAAAAGATGCTCGACTATGCATATAATTGACAGCTTTGGAAAGAAAACACTCTGACGTTTCCAAAACTGCAAAGATATTGTCTGTGAGTGCCACAGAACTGATGTTACAGAAAGAAAACCAGATAAAAATCAAATCAGGAAGTGCCGCATTTTTTGAAACCGCCTCATGGCAATGACTCCTTATATGGCTGTGAAGGAGTTAGGAGTCAGCTTACGTTTTCCATGTTTTCCCCAAGGTGTCTGCAGCATTGTGACGTATTTGTAGGCATATCATTGGAAGATTGACCATAAGAGACTACATCTACCAGGTGGACGCTTGGTGTCCTCCGTCGCAATTATTGCGTAATCTCCAGCTGCAGTATTTTTCAGTTTTCTTCTGATGAGAAGGCAACTGCCACCACTGATAGATTATCGAATAGATATGTGAAAAACACCTTGAGGATTGATTCTAAACAACATTTGCCATGTTTCTGTCGATATTATGGAGCTAATTTGGAAAAAGGTTTGGGGTTGTAAGTGACTGCATTTTCCGGTGTTTTTCTTAGCCAAACGTGATGAACAAAACGGAGCTATTTCGTCTACACAAATAATCTTTTTGGAAAAAATGAACATTTGCTATCTAACTAAGAGTCTCGTCATTGAAAACATCCGAAGTTCTTCAAAGGTTTAAATTATTATCTTAAAATTATTTTATTTGAATGCTTTTCTTGTTTTTGTGAAAATGTTGCCTGCTGAATGCTAGGCTTAATGCTATGCTAGGCTATCAATACTCTTACACAAATGCTTGTGTAGCTTTGGTTGAAAAGCATATTTTGAAAATCTGAGATGCCAGTGTTGTTAACAAAAGGCTAAGCTTGTGTTTGAATATATTTATTTCATTTGCGATTTTCATGAATAGGAAACGTTGCGTTATGGTAATGAGCTTGAGGCTATGATTACACTCCCAGATAGGGGATTGCTCGACGCTAGAGATTAAACCCTTTACAATGAAGATATACAAAGTTATTTGGATTTTTACGAATTATCTTTGAAAGACAGGGTCCTGAAAAGGGGACGTTTCTTTTTTTGCTGAGATATAAGCACCACCTATTTGACATTGTCATTTATTTTAGAATGGATCCTGGCATCTTCAATAACTCCAGACAGACTACGTGCTCAGGGGCAGTGTTAAGCTAACACATTGTTTCCTCTCCCACTTCCACAGGATAAATTATTCATTCTGCAGCAGGTAGAGTATTCTCAGAGAGGAGAGCACTATAGCCCCTGTACCTCTGCTGCAGCTTCACTGCAAACAGATTCTGTCAAAACAGGAAATCATTCAAAAGTCTTGTCACGACAAAGGGCCCTGCCACAGCCTCTGCCTACTGCCTCCAAAAATGCATAATAATCATTACACCCTCATTCTCCAAACATCCGGGAGGGAGAGAGCCAGGGAGAGAGGGCCAGAACACAGGAGGGCATGACTATCCTGCCTCTCCTCTCGGCACATCACACACACATCACACACAACGCTAGAGCTGTCAGTTCAGCCCACACACGGACTGTCAAAGTGCTTCTGAGTTTTCAGCAGCATTACGTGAAAGTTGAACAGCTACGCAAGAGACGTATTTGTTTTGATTATGATTTAGCTGAGTGATGAAATACTGTATCACCTAACAACTCCAAGTATGTATTTGGGGATGGAAAAGTGACTGCCTGCTGATGCCATGGTGGTGAGTGGCATGCAGGTGAATGGAGGTTGACACACAATGCAGAAGAGCCCAGTCATTCACTGATTACAGCCTTCAGCATGGCAAGGAGCGATTCCAGAGTGTCTGGAGAGCTTGACATACACACTGGGGGGCTAGAGAGGAGACAAAACCCTCTCAGAATCACTAATGTCAGGTGAAGGTCACAGCATGGTCTTAACAAACAGCTGGGAGAGGAGTAGGACAAGGACTGTTATTTACACACTGGATCAGACAGACAGCACATCTCACCAACATGCTGAAGTGTGAGAGACAGGGCGTGAGGATTCTTTGTAGCCATCATAGCCAATGCATACAGAGATGTTTGTGTACTTGGAAACAAATGGAAAAGACAGCTTTAAGCCACCCTGCAGTCTGACCTCTCATAGATGCCCAGGGCTGAATGAAACAGCCACAGGGTTGAGCAGTGGGAACTGTGGAATTCCACTTCTCAGCATGAAACCTCTAAACACCACTACTGGTATGTAAGAGTGGGTACCAGTATAGTTTCAGACTAGCCAGAGAAAGGACTATGAAAACTGTAGATTATTGGCCCAAATCCCATGGGGGCATACTGCTTCATATAACCTGGAATAAAATACCTTCACAGAAAGAGGATATTTACTCTGTGGTCAATCTTTCTGCATATGAGAGAAGATGAACAGCTCTTTGAATGGAGTTTTATATTAGTTTCAATGGGATAACAGCAGTTAAACCCACCTCCAGTCTACTGCATTGAGAGCAGCTTGGCTGCGGCTGGGGCTGATACAGGGAGGTCTGTCTGATTGGTATTCAGTGGCATGCTTCTTATCACTCCCCCGTCATCTCTCCCTCTGCCACTTGACACAGAGATATCTGAATTTCAATCAATTCCCATCTAATTCCATAGTCCTTGAAGCAAACATGACATTAATGGACAAATGCAATACTGTCCAGACCATCTTACCTACAGTACATCCTGAGGGAATCAGGACTTAGTTCTGGGTGGTCAATTGAACTGTTATGATGAAGCCATAATGATTGAAGTAATGAAAGTGCATTCAGTGTCTGTGGTGAATATAGGCTTTCCTAGAAAGCACACCACACCTGCCAACACTGTCATAACAAAGACAGAAATGACAGCCATCAACACGTTGCTGTAAGAATAAAAGAAGAAGTGTGTTTCCTTAGATTTACCTTCCAGAAAGACTCAACACGACTCTTTTTCTTCCTGTGTCACCAGGATGAAAGGAACAGTTGGGGATACACTTTAAAAAGGAAGTCTGTAAAAAAAAAAAACATTTTTAAAAAACGATCCACTAGGGTCAAGCAGCCCCAGTGAAAATAGAGAAGTTAAAAAAAACTCTTCTTCCACTCTCTGTGGCAGTTTGAAAGTCAGCACTGAATATCAAAGGTCTTTTTGGCAGTTTCAAAAGCACTCAAAGAGTTGAATATAAGTACTGGTGTAACCGCCAAAAACGTTTGAATTTGCTACACTTGACTAGGTTTGCTGAGCAGATTAACCTTGTCATCTGCAATGACGGAGATGATCATTACCATTCAAACACACGTTCCTTCAGAACAAGGGGATCTTGGTATGCTGAGGCCAAAGGTCAACTAAAGCATTGTGACATTAGTTTGTAGCCTTCCTTCACTTGGAAACTTGGATCTCTGTACCAGTGAAGCGTGGATTTGCTGTATGCAGAAAGAGAATGCTTTATTAGTGGAGCCTAGAGATAAATGCCTGTAGGGATATTGAGCTGCCTTTAATCTCCATTTAAAGTGGTTTCCTTCACTTCTGCTACATTTTATGGCTAATTAACTCATTCTTCCCAGAGTGCCATTGTAACACAGAACAGACCATACCAATTAGAAGACTGGAGGGAGGTGGCAAATAAGCACAGAGATCTGAGATAAATAATAAAAGATTGATGGAACCATCATTTCTTATTAAGGACAAAGGTGGAGGGATATAGAAGAGAGGGAGTCTGTGTGGGTCTATATGGATATCGTACACTTCCCCCTGTCAGTCCCGCAGGTTTGCAAACCCCAAACAACAATAGCAACATTGTCCCAACAGGACACCATTGTACCTCAATTGTATCATTTCTCCCCTTGGGGAGCTATAGAGCTGCACTTTTCCCAAAGCATTGACTGTTCCAGCTATACGTTTTCTGGGGGGAAAACTGTGAAAACCATTTCACAGGCTCTAGTGTAGCTACTTAAAACCAATTGAAACAACATTAATTTCTTCGGTGTAGATTTTATCAAAATAAATACCTCTCTCAGTCTGAGTAGAAAGAATTCTAAAGAAATGCAAGTCAGGAATATAGTGCCAGATTAAAGTAACAGCCAAAGAGGCCTGGTCCACTCTGAGACAGGAGAGGTTATCTAACTAACCCACCATGTTAGAGAGCACTAGGCAGACCTCCATTCCTCCACTGACCTACATGTAAATTAATGTGAGTTTTACTACGACCGCTCTGCCCGTCTCAACAATCCCTCCTTTGTACTCTAGCTCCGCTGGTTTCCACCAGCAACCCACTACACAACCAGCAGACCGTTGTCACGGCAGCGCCATGTGGACTTGGATTCCTCTCAGCCTGTCACAGCATGCTCCATCGACAGCAGGGGGGAGGAGGGAAGGGGGGGGGGGGGGTCCCAAAAACCTATACAGACAGCTCCATCCAATGATTATGGGAGACTTCAACCTAAAGTGCTACTGTTTGGATGAAACCTCAACCACATCTATGTCAGTCATGGAGTAAATATGACTTTGGTTTAAAAAGAGTTTCGCTTTTTGACAGGAACTATCAGTCATATATAGCTTGACTTCACAGTTGACTGTCATATTTCTGAGAGACTGGAGGTTTGATGAATTAACCAGACCATGCCTCCACTCATAGTGTTTAATTAGGTGAGTGCGAGGGTGACCGGGCAGGCAGGTGGGTTATGCATTCAACGACTCGCCCATAATTACCTTAAAGACAAATGGGACAAACGTAGAAAAACCTGGCGCCGTCCAAGATGGCAGTAAATCAAATAAAGCTCTGATGTGGCCGGTCCACTGTGAAGTATTGAAGAGCCCACCATTAGGTGAAAATAACAGAAGCCACATCAGCAGAAATGAATGATTCCCCAATGAGGCATAATAAAGAGGCCAAGCACATCACAAGGACAAACTCAACATCTCTCATTGGCTCTTCCAAGACATGAACACACATGCAATTACTTTGAATCTACAGTTCCGGTCCTGGTGTAATTACATGCAACTACACTGCAGTAACTAACTGATTTGATTAACCTTAGGTAAAGTAGCAGTAGAGTGGAACATAGAGAACACAAGAGTGTGTCAAGTTTGAATTGTGTTGAAACCACAGCGATACTTTATGGGAATTCTAATGTCAGAATAGGGTTGTAGGATAGTCGTGACTTGGCCTGTCCCTGTCGTCTGCTGTTACCTAACCCACCAATGTTAAAACAGAACAATGACAAAGACACAATGTCCAGCTAGTGCCAGAGAAGAAGACCAAAACAGGATCCTTGCTTCCATCAAGTCATTTCAGCAACAAATAACCAATTGATTTTACAGCCAGGCTGACATTTGGGCCATCATAGATCTCCGGGTTGGCCTGTTGTTCTCTTTTCTCAGCGGTCAGAGAGACGGGCACAATGACTCCCTTCATGCAGCACACAATCAAAGTGTCAGCTATAACAAATTTCTGCAATCATTTTTTCCTTTGCCCTTTTATAAACTCACATGTCTGAATGACCGCTTCCTGCCTCAGTCGTTTCTATAGTGTTTACATAAGGTGCGTTGCATTGTCTGTGTTACGAGTCCTCCATCTCAGAGCAACACATTTCCAATGCAACACAGGGAGAAAGACAGTGGCACAGACAATCTCAATATATCTTGCACTGGGCTGTTTAGTTGGCAGATGGGAGGACATGGATATCAGTGCCTTACATACAGGTGTGTGCTGTGCTGAATGAGTTATATTCCCACGGTCCCATCAGACTGAGTCTGTCTGAGACTACTGAGGAACACACCAGACTTGAATGGGCATCCACCCATCCACACCAGTGTTGCTAAGCACTAGAAAGCATCTGTCTGCAACCACAGAACACTTTCATTAGTTATCAATTCATTATTACAACTGCTTTAAGTCAGGAGAACTTCATATTCCAATATTAACACAATCGTGTTATACTGAGGCTCATGTTTGTGCTGTGTGCCGCTTGGAACAGACTTTGTTTGCTCCCAATAATTTCCTACATTCAACAAACTATTCACACAAACAAGAATACAACCATAGCAGTAGAAAGCACTTTATGGCAGGCTCTCTGATTGGGGCAAGTGAGGCAAACTAAAAGGGGCATGACTGTGGACAGAGTTGCCAGTGTTTTCCACAAGTACATAGAGTAGTCAGACAAATAGAAAAAGTAGCCAGCTAGGCGCTCAACATTTTTAAGAGCTCTATTTTGTTACATGATTCCATTTGAAATACACAGGAAAATGATTGAACACTTTGAGTTTACCTCCCTGATTGTAAAAATGATTTGTGGTATTGTGTAGAAAGACATGACTTTACAATTGAAATGATTGAAAACATATGAATTCAGTGTATTGTTATCTGTTTTGGTGATTGTCTAGGTCTAAGCCTATATGACCAGGACTATTTTCTAAATAAGAACTCAAAATAATCATTTTGAGATGAAAGTCTTACATACAGTTTTACCGCAATATATGACACAATAATGTTCTTCAAATTATATAATTTTATATATATATATAAAATAGTGTAAATAAATTCAAGGTTTTGTTTGTCCAGGTTTAGTTTTTTCACCTTTTTTTTAGGATCTCTCTCAAAAAAACACTTTTTAATAAATAAATACATTTGAGGTTCTAAGTCCACAACAATGTTTAAACCACATTGTGAGACCACTTTGAGGTCTGGAAAAAAACTGAGACATTTACATTTTTGGGGTGTAGTTACCCTTTAATTCAAGTGTGCACCAAGCAAGAGGTTGTTGTATAGCTGTGTTTTGTAGCACATGTGATGAGTTTGCAAAACATATACCCACTGGATTGATGAAAATAATCATGATATCATTCTGCCAGGTAAGAATATGCAACTTTGTAGTTAACATTTAATGTTTTTTGGGAAAGGCTTTCCATCTACCAGAAGACTGTTTTTCATTAGCATCATTGCTAATGGCTAGATTCAAACAATGCACACATACAGACAGGGGTAATCAAGGGTCTCTCTGTACTTTGCTCTGTTCATCTTTCCCTCAATGCTGACTAGTCTCCCAGTCCCTGCCGCTGAAAAATACCCACAGCATGATGCTGCCACCACCATGCATCACCGTAGGGATGGTGCCAGGTTTCCTCCAGATGTGACGCTTGGCAAAGAGTTCAATCTTGGTTTCATCAGTCCGGAGAATCTTGTTTCTCATGGTCTGAGAGTTCTTTAGGTGCCTTTTGGTCAAACTCTAAGCGGTCTGTCATTTGCCTTTTACTGGGGAGTGGCTTTCGTCTGGCCACTCTACCATAAAGGCCTGATTGGTGGGTTGCTGCAGAGATGGTTGTCCTTCTGGAAGGTTCTCCCATCACCAAAGAGGAACTCTGGAGCTCTGGAAGAGTGAACATTGGGTTCTTGGTCACCTCCCTTACCAAGGCCCTTCTCCCTCGATTGCTCAGTTTGGCCGGGCGGACAGCTCTAGGAAGAGTCTTGGTGGTTCTAAACATTTTCCATTTAAGAATGAGGAAGGCGACTGTTCTTGGGGATCTTCTATGCTGCAGAAATATTTTGGTACGCGTCGCCAGATCTGTGCCTTGACACAGTCCTGTCTCGAAGCCCTATGGACAATTATTTCGAACTCATGGCTTGGTTTTTGCTCTGACATGCACTGTCAACTGTGGGACTTTATATAGACAAGTGTGTGTCTTTCCAAATAAAGTCCAATCAATTGAATTTACCACAGGTGGACTCCAATCAAGTTGTAGAAACAACTTAAGGATGTTCAATGGAAACAGGATGCACCTGAGCTCAATTTCGAGTCTCATAGCAAATGGTATGAATACTTACAGTGGGGAGAACAAGTATTTGATACACTGCCGATTTTGCATGTTTTCCTACTTACAAAGCATGTAGAGGTCTGTAATTGTTATCATAGGTACACTTCAACTGTAAGAGACGGAATCTAAAAAATCCAGAAAATCACATTGTATGATTTTTAAGTAATTAATTTGCATTTTATTGCATGACATAAGTATTTGATACATCAGAAAAGCATAACTTAATATTTGGTACAGAAACCTTTGTTTGCAATTACAGAGATCATACTTTTCCTGTAGTTCTTGACCAGGTTTGCACACACTGCAGCAGGGATTTTGGCCCGCTCTTCCATACAGACCTTCTCCAGATCCTTCAGGTTTTGGGGCTGTCGCTGGGCAATACGGACTTTCAGCTCCCTCCAAAGATGTTCTATTGGGTTCAGGTCTAGAGACTGGCTAGGCCACTCCAGGACCTCGAGATGCTTCTTACGGAGCCACTCCTTAGTTGCCTTGGCTGTGTGTTCCAGGTCGTTGTCATGCTGGAAGACCCAGCCACGACCCATCTTCAATGCTCTTACTGAGGGAAGGAGGTTGTTGGCCAAGATCTCACGATGGCCCCATCCATCCTACATGGCCCCATCCATCCTCCCCTCAATACGGTGCAGTTGTCCTGTCCCCTTTGCAGAAAAGCTTCCCCAAAGAATGATGTTTCCACCTCCATGCTTCAAGGTTGGGATGGTGTTATTGGGGTTGTACTCATCCTTCTTCTTCCTCCAAACACGGCGAGTGGATTTTAGACCAAAAAGCTCTATTTTTGACTCATCAGATAACATGACCTTCTCACATTCCTCCTCTGGATCCTCCAGATGGTCATTGGCAAACTTCAGACGAGCCTGGACATGCGCTGGCTTGAGCAGGGGGACCTTGCGTGAGCTGCAGGATTTTAATCCATGACGGCGTAGTGTGTTACTAATGGTTTTCTTTGAGACTGTGGTCCCAGCTCTCTTCAGGTCATTGACCAGGTCCTGCCGTGTAGTTCTGGGCTGATCCCTCACCTTCCTCATGATCATTGATGCCCCACGAGGTGAGATCTTGCATGGAGCCCCAGACCGAGGGTGATTGACCGTCATCTTGAACTTCTTCCATTTTCGTAAAACAAATTGTGAAAAAGGGGAAGGGGTCTGAATACTTGCAAATTCATGAGCATCATGCTCTCTTCCCTCTGTGTAAAGAAATTTGACTGCAACCAGATATCTGTATATAATGACGAGATGCTCATGTCTCCGTGTAACGGTTGTCTTCCTCTGACGAGGAGGAGTAGTAAGGATCGGAGGACCAATGCGCAGCGTGGTACGTGTTCATGCTCTTTATTTAAACAAGCGAACACTGAAACAAAACAATAAACGACACGTGAAATAACAAACCGAAACAGTTCCGTGTGGAACACACAGACACAGAAAATAATCACCCACGAAACACAATAGAAAACAGGCTACCTAAATATGGTTCTCAATCAGGGACAACGATTGACAGCTGCCTCTGATTGAGAACCATACCAGGCCAAACACAGAAATAGCAAATCATAGAAAAACTAACATAGACAACCCATCCAACTCACGCCCTGACCATACTAAAACAAAGACATAACAAAAGAACTAAGGTCAGAACGTGACACTCCGCCCTAACAATGGGAGTAGTTGTCCCAAAGGCGGGAAGGCAGGCAACAAGCTTAGGTCCAAAATAAGCCCATAAACATGCAGTGGGCTTGTTTTGGACAGATTTTGGCAACAGTGAAACCTCTCCATTCGCCACTTCCTCTCTGCCAAGTTTCCCTGTTATTGCTTACTTTCTGACTGACAGGCACCGATCCCATCAATAGATCGCTAGAAGATGCATATTGTTCATTCTAGCGGGAGAGGGCTCGACGGACTAGCGAATTGAAACTGTTAAATGAAAAGTAGCCTAGTTAAAATGAAGTGAAAAATGTAGCCGGCTGAAAATGATTCTGTAACTGGCTAATAAGCTGACAGCCGGTGCTAATGGAAAACACTGATTCAAAGACAGTACAGTATGAAGGCTATAACTGCTTCTCCAATAGAAATCCCCGATCACACTTGTAGGCGATGTCATGGCAACGTTGGCTAGCTAAACTCATACGTAGAAACACGTCATCGGCTCTAACAGTCGTTTTGCACCAAACTGTGCATGTGCAGGCGGTCAAATCAAAGGCACTTCTTCGATATAAAGTTTTTGACAAAAAATAAAATGTGTCAATTTGTCTTATCTACTGAAGAAAATGGCTCGAATCTAGGTTGTGCTATTAGATTTTGAGAAAATTAACAACTAAGAAGAATTTTTCAGTTCTCCCATTGACTTCTCAAACCCCGGCCTGGTCTGTTTGACAAGCGCTCCCGGAAGTCCCGCGATGTTGCGCCTCTTGGTTTAGAAACTCTGTGACTGAGTTGCTACCCACCAGAAATCACCCATGGTGGAAGGAGTTCTCCTTCCATCGGTTCACAATGAGGAACCCCTGCTCATGCATTCTCTATGTCTACACTTGCTTTACAGTATCAATCAATCAATTGTATTTATAAAGCCCTTTTCACATCAACAGATATCACAAAGTGCTATACAGAAGCCCAGCCTAAAACCCCAAACAGCAAGTAATGCAGATGTATAAGCACATGGCTAGGAAAAGTAGACTTGTCAGTTGTCATTGTTAGCTTAATTTATCAGTTGGTTTTCAGAGTGGTCTGTTATCTACTCTGTGTGTTTCTCCCTCTTCCAGGGACCCATCTGCTACACACTGGCAGCCACAGCCTACAGAGTTGATTCCCATCAACAAACAAGATATGAAACACTGCAGAAGGACATAGATAATGCAAATGGCTCTCTACTGAGTGTCTGGGTAAACAAAGAAAATACTGTAGAAAGAGTGAGTGGTTTAATGTTACTTCTACAAATATAGCACAGCCTGTTTGTAGCCAAGAGAAAGGCAAAGACTGACAGAATGCTCTGGTAGATATGGTGGATTGGTTTTTGGGAGCCATAATCATTTTCTGGATAGAAAAAGTGTGACTTTGGGGATCCTGTTCTCGCTGCCTCAAGACTGTAATCATGCTATACAACTCTGTCACCATATGGTCACAGACACACAAGCTCCTCTCTTGCCCCTTCCTCAGCAACACACACAAACACACACAGCTAATGGAGAGAGTAGAGGTCTTGCGTATTGGAGGGTGTGAGCTGAATTTCAATAGATTTCTTTCAGTCCTGCTTGGCATTGCCCTTTATTTTCTAAATGATGTGGGCAGAAAGCAAGAGTTAATTGGCATGAAACTTCAACATAGAGCATCAATTTAGCCTGTCAATCTATTGTGATGTCTGTAATCAAATCACAATATATTGTGATACAAAACTGTGTTAAACATGTACATGTTAAATCACTCCATGCAGGGATATCCGTTGGACAGATGGGCAATTACATCACATCAGAGTGTGTGTGTGTGTGTGTGTGTGTGTGTGTGTGTGTGTGTGTGTGTGTGTGTGTGTGTGTGTGTGTGTGTGTGTGTGTGTGTGTGTGTGTGTGTGTGTGTGTGTGTGTGTGTGTGTTCAGTCCTCTCTCTTCCTCAAACACAGATGTTCTAAATTGAAAGAAAGTCAATTAAAAGTAGGATAAAAGTAGGATATTATCTAGCTACAGATCCTGAAGAAATGCAAACATGACCTTTCTCCAAACAATATAGCATTAGGTTATGTTGGTCAAACACAATCATATTTTCATTCATCTCACCTTTGGGGAGTTCTGTCAAAATAACAGGAAATGTATTTCAAGGCGCTGGTTTATAATAGGCCTGGCTAATTTCTGTCTGAAACCTAAAGTAAGCATAGGCAACTAATGCATACATTAGGCTAAAAGTTTAAAGACAGCAGTCTATGATTTGACAAAACTATAGATAAATGACTTAATAAATCATAAAAAAATGGTCCAGAAAAATAACAATTAGTGGTTGGCAATCAGTGGAGGCTCCTCAGAGGAAGAAGGGAAGGACCATGCTCCTCACTGAATTTTTTTTTAAATAAAATTTTTAAAACATTTAAAAAGCTATCCTTTTTAGATAAAACTATACTAAATATAATCACGTCACCAAATAATTGATTAAAACCCATTATTTTGCAAAGAAGGTCTACAGTACACTCAACAGCACTCTGTAGGGTAGAACCATGCTGTAGCCGGAGGACAGCTAGCTTCCGTCCTCCTTTGGGTACATTGACTTCAATACAAAACCTAGGAGGCTCATGGTTCTCACCCCTTTCCATAGACTTACACAGTAATTATGACAACTTCCGGAGGATGCCCTCCAACCTATCAGAGCTCTTGCAGCATGATCTGACATATTGTCCACCCAATCAAAGGATCAGAGAATTAATCTAGCTAGTACTGCAGTGCATAAAATGTGGTGAGTAGTTGACTCAAAGAGAGAGAAAGACACTAGTTGAACAGTTTTGAACAAATTAACTCATTCCAAAATGAAAGAGAAGCAAGAGAGAAATGCAGCTACCTAGTTTAGCCTACAAGAACACCCTGCTCTAACAGAAGCATGCTATGTTAGCTAGCTGGCTATGACTTTCCAACACAACACTGGAACTCTTCCAAGTCAAGGTAAGCTTTAGGTTTTACTAATTTATTGCCAGTGGGGCCTAATGACTGTACACTGTAACACTATTGTATTATTGTAGTGGGTTTACTAACGTGTTAGTTCTATTAGCTATGCTGACTATGACATTACTTTAGCTAATATGGTGACAACTGGGTGAATGGATATGAATGACAGTCATCCAATATGCTGTAATAGAAATAAGGCCCATGCTCATGAAAAAAAGTCGTCTTAAACGGCACTGACTGCCACTGTTGGCAATGACATTGCAAGATACTGTATCATATAAAGCCTGAATAGCCTAACATAGCAGAAATCCCTGACTAAACATTTGCATGAAGTAGTAGTCTATGCTATACAGCATTTGATAACGTTCAGCCAGTAGCCTAATAAAGGTCTCATATGGGGCTAGTCAGGAGCAATAGGCTTCTCTGTGACATTCATAAATGACAAACCAAATCAGCAAACCCGAGCGTTGTGTCCTAGTACAACATTGTATCCATGAACACCTGGGGTATTTGTAAGTGTAACCGTGAGAAAGAAAGTGACCGCTTGCATTGCAACGTCATCATTTCTCAACCCGCTGCAATTGATGCATTTAAAAGACTTCATGCCTTCAAGCGTACTACAGACACAACAATATGCCTACAGCTATGACCTATTCGAGCTCGAATCGGACGTTAGAGTCACGCACATCCCATACATTAACAACATAAAGCTGCACTCACTTAATGAAGTAGCTGGCCCCCTCGTCCGAGAATCCTTCTTCCCATCCCAGTGGTAAATCTAAAACATGAATTCAATGGGCTGCGTGAATATATACACATCTAGATGTGTTAGGCTAAGCACAATGTGCACAGCAGTCATGAAATATCGTATTATTAATTCCTGCGCGTACCTGATCGTATCATGTGTCCAGAGTTGACAGGTTCACCCGTACGGGGATGGAGCCAAGTAGTGCTGTGAGTTTTATCACTGAAAGAAAGAAAACACCTGTTACTGGACGAGGAGAACGTGAATAACTGCGTAATTAACCCGTTTCACCAGTACAGCTTAAATTTAAAACATCACAGTGCATGCTCACTTGATGAAGAAGACCCTGCCATCTCGATAAACTCCATAGGACCAGTGGTCAGGTAGAGTGTCCCGCCCGAGCGGTGCCGCCATGATCCCGGCTTCTTGTTCAAGCTATTTCATTCTCATCTTCCCCTCCGCAGAGTTTTCAGTCCAATGATCACCGCTAGGGCTGCAGACTTTTAAAGGGGAAGACCAAACTTGTAAAAAAAGTCCTAAAGCCAGCGCGTCTTTGTGCCACTTTTAGCCGACGAAAAAGGGGTGTGGACATACCAAAGCGTGCATGGTTGGCTGTGATTGAATCAAATGTAAAACATGGTTCTCCAATTCATTTCAATCTAGCGCAGTATTGTTATGCATCACAAGGGTGCAGCTACAGTAATTACACATAAGGAATGCGTTGAAAAGATTTCAGCATTAACGCCCTGTTATTTGAGAAGATTAACATTCCCAAACAACAGTCCATCACACGCAAATTCCAAAACTCAACTGAACGATCTTTCCTGCAATAATGACGTCACCTAGAGTAGACTAAACTAGAAATGATATAGAATTTCCTGATGAATCTAAGATAGCCTTTAATAAGCCTATGACTTGTGGAACATGCATGTAACTGGCGAAATAAAGACGACACCAACATATAGTATCTTAATAGGGCGTTGGGCCACCACGAGGAGCCAGAACGGCTTCAATGCGCCTTGGCATAGATGTGTCAGGAACTCTATTGGAGGGATGCGACATTCCATCATTTAGTGTTTTGTTGATGGTGGGGGAAAGCCCTGGTCCAGAATCTCCCATACAGTGCATTCGGAAAGTATTCACACCACTTTACTTTTTCCACAATTTGTTACATTACAGCCTTATTCTAACACTGATTCAATCATTTTTTCCCCTCATGAATCTACACACAATACTCCATAATGACAAAGCAAAAACAGGTTTTTAGACATTTTGCTAATTTATTAAGAATAAAAAACAGAAATATCATATTTACATACGTATTCATACCATTTGCTATGATACTCGAAATTGAGCTCATTGATCATCCTTGAGATGTTTCCACAACTTGATTGGAATCCACCTGTGTGAAATGCAATTGATTGGACATGATTTGGAAAGCCACACACCTGTCTATGTAAGGTTCTGTGTTTATTTTCTTAGT
This sequence comes from Oncorhynchus mykiss, assembly GCF_013265735.2. NCBI lineage: Eukaryota > Metazoa > Chordata > Actinopteri > Salmoniformes > Salmonidae > Oncorhynchus > Oncorhynchus mykiss. The sequence goes on along the minus strand of NC_048570.1, from coordinate 73,037,598 downwards.
CAACCTTGTGTTCTGTTTCGTTGAACCTAGTCCTGTTTCTTGAACCTAGTCCTGTTTCTTTGTGTTCTTGAACGTAGCCCTGTCTTTCATTTTTGTTCATTGATTTTACCTGTGTTAGTTACTCACCTGGTCTCATCAGCTCCTCGTTTAGTTCAGTTCATTCTATTTGTGCCTTTGTGAGGTATTGTTCGTTTTGACTCTACTAAGCCTTCCTAGCTTGTTTGCGAGAACCAGTTATAGCCTTCAGTCCTAGTTTTGATTCACTTGCCTGTTTGCCTACCTGTGCATGACCATTGCCTGCCTGTGACCACGATTCCTGCCTTCGAAGGCGAAATAAATACCTGCCTCACTCTGCGCGTGAATCGACACCTTTTTCTCCCTGGGTATTCATTACAGTCTATATAAGGTCCCACAGTTGACGGTGCATGTCAGAACAAAAACCAAGCCATGAGGTCAAAGGAATTGTCCGTAGAGGTCCGAGACAGGATTGTGTTGAGACAATGGCCTCCATCATTCTTAAATGGAAGAAGTTTGGAACCACCAAGACTCTTCCTAGAGCTGGCCGCCCTGTGGAGGGGGGAGAACCTTTCAGAAGGACAACCATCTCTGCAGCACCTCACCAATCAGGCCTTTATGGTAGAGTGGCCAGACGGAAGCCACTTCTCAGTAAAATGCACATGACAGCCCACTTGGAGTTTGCCAAAAGGTATCTAAAGACACTCAGACCATGAGAAACAAGATTCTCTGGTCTGATGAAACCAAAATTGAACTATTTTGCCTGAATGTCAAGCTTCACGTCTGGAGGAAACCTGGCACCATTGCTACAGTGAAGCATGGTGGTGGCACCATCATGCTGTGGGAATGTTTTTCAGCAGCAGGGACTGGGAGACTAGTCAGGATCGAGATGAACAGAGCAAAGTACAGAGAGGTGCTTGATGGCAACCTTCTCCAGAGTGCTCAGGACCTCAGACTGGGGCAAAGGTTCACCTTACAACAAGACAATGACCCTAAGTACACAGCCAAGACAAGGCAGGAGTGGCTTCAGGACAAGTCTCTGAATGTCCGTGAGTGGCCCAGCCAGAGTCCGGACTTGAATCCAATCGAACATTTCTGGAGAGAGCTGAAAATAGCTGTGCAGCAAAGCTCCCAATCCAACCTGACAGAGCTTGAGAGGATTTGCAGAGAAGAATGGGAGAAACTCCCCAAATACAGATGTACCAAACTTGTAGCGTCATACCCAAGAAGACTCGAGGCTGTAGTCGCTGCCAAAGGTGCTTCAAAGTTCTGAGTAAAAGGTCTGAATAGTTATGTAAATGTGATATTTCAGGAAAAAAATATGTTTTATACATTTGCAAACATTTCTCAACCTGTTTTTGCTTTGTCATTATAGGGTATTGTGTGTAGATTGATGAGGGGGGGAAACTTTTCAATCAATTTTAGAATAAGGCTGTAACGTAACAAAATTTGGAAAAAGTCAAGGGGTCTGAATGCAAGGTATGTGGTCAACTGGGAGGAGATCTGGTAACTGAGGAACACTATTCTCCTTTGAGACCCCTTTTTCAAAGTCACTGAGATCTCTTCTTCCAACCATGGGTGGCCAAAATAATGGCCAGCTTGACATTTTTTATGCATGACCCTAAGGATGAAGGGATGTTAATTGCTTAACTAACTCAGGAACCACATATGTGTGGAAGCAATGCTTTCAATATACTTTGTACCCCTCATTTACTCAAGAGTCTCCTTTATTTTGGCAGTTACATGTAAGGTTATGGAACATCAGTGCCACTTTCATGTGGTAGTCGGAAGTAGGAAACTCATTTCTCACTTGCTAATTGGTTGCGCTATACACTAGCCGCCAGGGGTGTCATGCACCCAAAAATCTAAGGGGGCACAATGTAGGTGAGGAAGTCTGGGGGGGTGGTCCGGAGGGGGGATAGTCCCCGCTGTAAGGGGGTGCGTGCTGGTGGCAGGGAAGTCAGGCGCAGGAGATCGAACTTGGTATAAACGGAGCAGTTTAATAAGTGCTCAAAAACTCAGGAAAACTAAATATACAAAATAATACAAGTGGGTACAAAACCCATCACACACCAGAACATAACTTGCACATAGCTTACAAACAAACAATCACCGACAAAATATTAGGAGGGAACAGAGGGTTAAATAGAAAACATGTAATTGATGGGATTGGAACCAGGTGTGATACAAGACAAAACCAAAGGAAAATTAAAAGAGGATCAGCGATGTCTAGAAAGTTGGTGACTTCGACCACCGAACGCCGCACAAACAAGGAGAGGGACCAACTTCGGCGGAAGTCGTGACAGTACCCCACCCTGACGCGTGGCTCCAGCAGCACGTCGACACCGGCCTCGGGAACTACCCGGAGGGTGAGGCGCAGGGCGATCCGGACGAACACGATGAAACTCCTGCAGCATAGATGGTTCAACACGTCCTCGAGTGGAACCCAGATCCTCTCCTCCGGGCCGTACCCCTCCCACTGCACAAGATACTGAAGGCCCCTCGCCATTGAATCCAGTATGGAGCGAACGGAGTACGCCGGTGCCCCCCCGATGTCCAGAGGGGGCGGAGGAACCTCCTACACCTCAGACTCCTGTAGTGGACCAGCCACCACCTGCCTGAGGAGAGACACATGGAACGAGGGGTTAATGCGGTAATTGGGGGGAAGCTGTAACCTATAACATACCTCGTTCACTCTCCTCAGGACTTTAAATGGCCCCACAAACCGCGAACCCAGCTTCCGGCAGGGCAGGCGGAGGGGCAGGTTTCAGGTCGAGAGCCAGACCCACTGCGGAGGCGATCTGCATTACTCTTCTGGCGCGTCACGGCCTGCTGAAGGTGGACACGGACAGCTTCCCATGTCTCCTCCGCGTGCCTGAACCAGTCATCCACCGCAGGAACCTCGGTCTGACCCTGATGCCAAGGCGCATGAACCGGCTGGTACCCCAAATCAAATCACATATCTCAAAGTGCTGTACAGAAACCCAGCCTAAAACCCCAAACAGCAAGCAATGCAGGTGTTGAAGCACATTGGCTAGGAAAAACTCCCTAGAAAGGCCAAAACCTAAGAAGAAACCTAGAGAGGATCCAGGCTATGATTGGTGGCCAGTCCTCTTCTGGCTGTGCCGGGTGGAGATTATAACAGAACATGGCCATGATGCTCAAATGTTCATAAATAGGTCTGGGACAAGTAGCACGTCCGGTGAACAGGTCAGGATTCCATAGCCGCAGGCAGAACAGTTGAAACTGGAGCAGCAGCACGGCCAGGTGGACTGGGGACAGCAAGGAGTCATCATGCCAGGTAGTCCTGAGGCATGGTCCTATGGCTCAGGTCCTCTGAGAGAGAGAAAGAAAGAGAGAAAGAGAGAATTAGAGAGAGCATACTTAAATTCACACAGGACACCGGATAAGACAGGAGAAGTACTCCAGATATAACAAACTGACCCTAGCCCCCCGACACATCAACTACTGCAGCATAAATACTGGAGGCTGAGACAGGAGGGGTCAAGAGACACTGTGGCCCCATCCGATGATACCCCCGGACAGGGCCAAACAGGAAGGATATAACCCCACCCACTTTGCCAAAGCACAGCCCCCACACCACTAGAGGGATATCTTCAACCACCAACTTACCATCCTGAGACAAGGCTGAATATAACCCACAAAGATCTCCGCCATGGCACAACCCAGGGGGGGCGCCAACCCAGTACGCACTGGATGGGAGAGATGTTAGTGGAGGAGTGGTGAAGCGAGTTCTGTGCCATCTCGGCCCAGGGCACGAACTCCGCCCCCTCCCCTGGCTGGTCCTGGCAATAGGATCGCAGAAACCTACCCGCATCCTGGTTAACTCTCTCCACCTGCCCATTACTCTCGGGGTAAAAACTTGAAGTAAGGCTGATCGAGACCCCCAGACGTTCCATGAACACCTTCCAGACCCTAGACGTGAACTGGGGACCCCGATCAGACACTATATCCTCAGGCACCCCGTAGTGCCGGAAGACGTGTGTAAACAAGGCCTCCGCAGTCTGTATTGCCGTAGGAAGACTGGGCAGAGGGAGGAGACAACAGGACTTAGAGAAACAATCCACAACGACCAGGATCGCTGTGTTATTCTGTGAAAGTGGAAGATCAGTAAGAAAATCCACCGACAGGTGCGACCAAGGCCGCTGTGGAACGGGTAAGGGGTGTAGCTTACCTCTGGGCAGGTGCCTAGGAGCCTTACACTGGGCGCACACCATGCAGGAGGAAACATAAACCCTCACGTCCATAGCCAAGGTAGGCCACCAGTACCTCCCGTTCAAACAGCGCACTGTCCGACCGATCCCAGGATGATCAGAGGAGGGTGACGTGTGGGCCCAATAGATCAACCGGTCACGAACAGCAGACGGGACGTACAGACGCCCAGCGGGACACTGGACGGGAGCGGGCTCTGCACGTAACGCCTGTTCAATGTCCCGCCCACTACACTACCGGCGCCACCAGGCAGGAGGCAGGGAGTATGGGGGTGGGATCCGTGGGCCGCTCCTCTGTGTCATGCAGCTGGGACAATGCGTCTGCCTTCACGTTCTAGAGCCTGGTCTGTAAGAAAGGGTAAACACAAAACGGGTGAAAAATGGCCCACCTTGCCTGGCGAGGGTTCAGTCTCCTCGCCGCCCGGATGTACTCCAGATTGCGGTGGACAGTCTAGATGAGAAAAGGGTGCCTAGCCCCCTCAAGCCAATGTCTCCACACCTTCAAAGCCTTGACGACAACCAACAACTCCCGGTCCCCCACGTCATACTTTCACTCTGCCGGGCTTAGCTTCTTTGAGTAGAAGGCACAGGGGCAGAGCTTCGGTGGCGTACCTGAACGCTGAGAGAGCACAACTCCTATCCCAGCCTCGGACGCGTCCACCTCCACTATGAACGCCAAAGAGGGATCCGGATGGGCCAGCACGGGAGCCGAGGTAAACAGAGCCCTCAGGTGACTAAAAGCCCTGTCCGCCTCAGCTGTCCACTGCAAGCGCACGGGGCCCCCTTCAGCAGTGAGGTAATGGGAGCCGCTACCTGACCAAAACCCTGGATAAACCTCCGGTAGTAGTTGGCAAACCCTAAGAACCGCTGCACCTCCTTTACCGTGGTGGGAGTCGGCCAATTATGCACGGCTGCAATGCACAAAGATCTCTGCCACGGCACAACCCAAGGGGGGGGGGGGCGGCAACCCAGACAGGATGATCACATCAGTGACTCAACCCACTCAGGTGACGCACCCCTCCCAGGGACGGTATGAGAGAGCACCAGTAAGCCAGTGACTCAGCCCCTGTAATAGGGTTAGAGGCAGAGAATCCCAGTGGAAAGAGGGGAACCGGCCAGGCATAGACAGCAAGGGCGGTTCGTTGCTCCAGAGCCTTTCCGTTCACCTTCCCACTCCTGGGCCAGACTACACTCAATCATATGACCCACTGAAGAGATGAGTCTTCAGTAAAGACTTAAAGGTTGAGACCGAGTTTGCGTCTCTGACATGGGTAGGCAGACCGTTCCATAAAAATGGAGCTCTATAGGAGAAAGCCCTGCCTCCAGCTGTTTGCTTAGAAATTCTAGGGACAATTAGGAGGCCTGCGTCTTGTGACCGTAGCGTACGTGTAGGTATGTACGGCAGGACCAAATCAGAGAGATAGGTAGGAGCAACCCCATGTAATGCTTTGTAGGTTAGCAGTAAAACCTTGAAATCAGCCCTTGCTTTGACAGGAAGCCAGTGTAGGGAGGCTAGCACTGGAGTAATATGATCAAATTTTTTGGTTCTAGTCAGGATTCTAGCAGCCGTATTTAGCACTAACTGAAGTTTATTTAGTGCTTTATCCGGGTAGCCGGAAAGTAGAGCATTGCAGTAGTCTAACCTAGAAGTGACAAAAGCATGGATAAATTTTTCTGCATCATTTTTGGACAGAAAGTTTCTGATTTTTGCAATGTTACGTAGATGGAAAAAAGCTGTCCTTGAAATGGTCTTGATATGTTCTTCAAAAGAGAGATCAGGGTCCAGAGTAACGCCGAGGTCCTTCACAGTTTTATTTGAGACGACTGTACAACCATTAAGATTAATTGTCAGATTCAACAGAAGATCTCTTTGTTTCTTGGGACCTAGAACAAGCATCTCTGTTTTGTCCGAGTTTAAAAGTAGAAAGTTTGCAGCCATCCACTTCCTTATGTCTGAAACACATGCTTCTAGCGAGGGCAATTTTGGGGCTTCACCATGTTTCATTGAAATGTACAGCTGTGTGTCATCCGCATAGCAGTGAAAGTTAACATTATGTTTTTGAATGACATCCCCAAGAGGTAAAATATATAGTGAAAACAACAGTGGTCCTAAAACGGAACCTTGAGGAACACCAACATTTACAGTTGATTTGTCAGAGGACAAGCCATTCACAGAGACAAACTGATATCTTTCCGACAGATAAGATCTAAACCAGGCCAGAACTTGTCCGTGTAGACCAATTTGGGTTTCCAATCTCTCCAAAAGAATGTGGTGATCGATGGTATCAAAAGCAGCACTAAGGTCTAGGAGCACGAGGACAGATGCAGAGCCTCGGTCTGATGCCATTAAAAGGTCATTTACCACCTTCACAAGTGCAGTCTCAGTGCTATGATGGGTTCTAAAACCAGACTGAAGCATTTCGTATACATTGTTTGTCTTCAGGAAGGCAGTGAGTTGCTGCGCAACAGCCTTTTCTAAAATTTTTGAGAGGAATGGAAGATTCGATATAGGCCGATAGTTTTTTATATTTTCTGGGTCAAGGTTTGGCTTTTTCAAGAGAGGCTTTATTACTGCCACTTTTAGTGAGTTTGGAACACATCCGGTGGATAGAGAGCCGTTTATTATGTTCAACATAGGAGGGCCAAGCACAGGAAGCAGCTCTTTCAGTAGTTTAGTTGGAATAGGGTCCAGTATGCACCTTGAAGGTTTAGAGGCCATGATTATTTTCATCATTGTGTCAAGAGATATAGTACTAAAACACTTGAGCGTCTCTCTTGATCCTAGGTCCTGGCAGAGTTGTGCAGACTCAGGACAGATTTAAAGAGGAGTCCGTAATTTGCTTTCTAATAATCATGATCTTTTCCTCAAAGAAGTTCATGAATTTATCACTGCTAAAGTGAAAGCCATCCTCTCTTGGGGAATGCTGCTTTTTAGTTAGCTTTGCGGCAGTATCAAAAAGGAATTTCGGATTGTTCTTATTTTCCTCAATTAAGTTAGAAAAATAGGATGATCGAGCAGCAGTAGGGGCTCTTCGGTACTGCACGGTACTGTCTTTCCAAGCTAGTCGGAAGACTTCCAGTTTGGTGTGGCGCCATTTTCGTTCCAATTTTCTGGAAGCTTGCTTCAGAGCTTGGGTATTTTCTGTGTACCAGGGAGCTAGTTTCTTATGAGAAATGTTTTTAGTTTTTAGGGGTGCAACTGCATCTAGGGTATTGCGCAAGGTTAAATTGAGTTCCTCAGTTAGGTGGTTAACTGATTTTTGTCCTCCATTTTGTATAGGGACACATGCTCAGCGAGTGTAGCGGAGTATATCAACATGTCATCAATATACACCACTACACCCTGCCCGTGCAGGTCCCTGAAAATCTTGTCTAAAAAGGCTTGGAAGACTGATGGCGCATTCATAAACCCGTACGGCATGACGAGGTACTCATAGTGCCCAGAGGTGGTACTGAAAGCCGTCTTCCACTCGTCTCCCTCCCGGATATGCACCAGGTTGTAAGCGCTCCTGAGATCTAGTTTGGTGAAGAAGCGCGCCCCGTGCATTGACTCTATCACTGTGGCTATGAGCGGTAGCAGGTAGCAGGTACCTCACAGTGATCTGATTCAGACCCCGATAGTCAATACACGGGCGCAGACCTTCCTCCTTCTTCTTCACAAAAAATAAACTTAAAGTGAAGTGGAGGACCGAATGTACCCCTGACGCAGGGATTCGGAGACATATGTTTCCATAGCCTCCGTCTCCGCCTGTGTGAGAGGGAATACACGTGACTCCTGGGAAGTGCAGCGTCTACCAGAAGATCTATCGCACAATCGCCCCATCGATGAGGTGGTAATTGAGTCGCCTTCTTTTTGGAGGGAATGTGCACGGTGGAGACCTGGTCTGGACTCTCCACTGTAGTAGCACCAACGGAAACCCCTAAACACCTACCTGAGCACTCTCGCAACCACCCCGTGAGAGCCCTCTGTGGCCAAGAAACAGTGGGGTTATGACAAGCTCACCAGGGTAGGCCCAGCACCACGGGAAATGCAGAAGAGTCAACAAGGAAAAGACTAGTTCGCAGTGTGACCTCTACGGCCACAGATGGTGCACGAGCGGGAACCCCCTCCGGTCTCCCTGCGCACCGCCCCTCCCAGCTCCATGGGTATCGGAGAGGGCGTGCGGGAGGATGGAACCACCGGACCCCGATCAGAACGTCTGCGGGTAGCCAGCAGGTTGTCCAGCCGGATGGACAAGTCCACCAGCTGGTCAAACGTGAGGGTGGTGTTTCTGCAGGCCAACTCCCGATGGATGTCTCTCCATCCCACGCCGGCAGCCAGGATCCTAAACTCCAGGGCGAACTCCTGGGCGCACCTCGTCTCCTGCCTCCGATGGAAGAGGCGCTCACCCGCCGCTCTACCCTCGGGTGGGTGGTCGAAGACTGCCCGGAAACGGCGGGGGAACTCCTCAAACTGCTCCAACGCCGCATCTCCCTCTCTCCACACGGTGTTGGCCCAATCCAGGGCTTTCCCGGTGAGGCACGAGACGAGGGCGGACAGCCTCTCACGGCCCGATGGAGCCGGGTGGACAGTGGCCAGGTATAGCTCCAGTTGAAGCAGGAACCCCTGGCAGTTCGCAGCCTCTACGTCGTACTCCTGGGGCAGGGAGAGACGAATCCCACTGGAACCAGGTGTAAAAGGGGCGCTCAGAGAAGACCCTGGTTGTGCTGGTGGAGGCACTGGAAGAACTCCCTGTCTCTCCCAGCAGTCCATAGTCCGGACAACGCGGCCCATGGCGGTGCCAAGATGGTGAAGCATCGCTGTGTGCTCCCGGACGCGCTCCTCCACCCCTATAACCGGGGTACCTGCTCCTGCTGACTCCATAGTCGGTTCGGTGATTCTGTAAGGGGTGCGTGCTGGTGGCAGGGAAGTCAGGCGCAGGAGATCGAACTTGGTATAAACAGAGCAGTTAAATAAGTTCTCAAAATCTCCGAAAACCCAAATATACAAAATAATACAAGTGGGTACAAAACCCGTCGCACACCAGAACATAACTTGCACATAGCTTACAAACAAACAATCACCGACAAGACATGAGGGGGGAACAGAGGGTTAAATACGCAACATGTAATTGATGGGATTGGAACCAGGTGTGATACGACAATACAAAACCAAGGGAAAATGAAAAGAGGATCAGCAATGGCTAGAAAGTTGGTGACTTCAACCACCGAACGCTGCCCGAACAAGGAGAGGGACCAACTTCGGCGGAAGTCGTGACACCCACTACCATTCGTTGGATAATTTAGCATTTTTCAAACACCTGAAACAGCCTTTTCCTTCTAGAGCCATAATCATCATACTTAATTCTATGTAAAAATAAATGTATATTTTCTTCATATCTATGCATACCTCTTGATCTGCCTGTATCCTCCTGACTTGTATTACAAAAAAGAAACGTGCTTCTTTGCATCTCTGCTAAAATTTGGGTAAAAGATTGAAAGGAATGTGAGTCTTATTCAGAACAGTTATTGCTTGCTTTTCTAAAGTCTACCAACCTTGCCAGCAGACATGCCAGCTAAGACAGTTAGACAATCTCTAACTTGATAGCCTGAAATGGCTTCTTGGTAGCTAGTTACAGGGTTGGGAGATTGGGAACCTATCTAGGATAGCTAAAGCCAACTTCATAAAATTGCCAGGTGGCAACTACAGAGAAACAACAGGACAAATCTGATGGGCATGATGCTTCTGCGTGCCGCTTTCAACCAGTAAGCAAGTAGTACATTTCAGAGTTTCCTAGTTACAACTAGCACGTGAATGCGACATGCGCTACCGTTCAAAAGTTAGAAATGTCCTTGTTTTTGAAAGAAAAGCACAAAAAAACATCAAATTGATCAGAAATACAGTGTAGACATTGTTAATATTGTAAATTAATATTGTAGCTGGAAACATATATTATTTTTAAATGGAATATCTACATAGGCGTACAGAGGGCCATTATCAGAAACCATCACTCCGGTGTTCCAATGGCACGTTGTGTAAGCAAATCCAAGTTTATAATTTTAAAAGGCTAATTGATCATTAGAAAACTGTTTTGAAATTATGTTAGCACAGCTGAAAACTGTTGTCCTAATTAAAGAAGCAATAAAACTGGCCTTCTAGTTGAGTTTCTAGAGCATCAGCATTTGATTACAGGCTCAAAATGGCCAGAAACAAATAACTTTCTGAAACTCGTTAGTCTGCTCTTGTTCTGAGAAATGGAGGCTATTCCATGCGAGAAATTGCCAAGAAACTGATGATCTCGTACAACGCTGTGTACTATTCCTTTCACAGAACAGCGGAAACTGGCTCCAACCAGAATAGAAAGAGGAGTGGGAGGCCCCGGTGCACAACTGAGCAAGAGGACAAGTACATTAGAGTGTCTAGTTTGAGAAACTGACGCCTCACAAGTCCTCACTTGGCAGCTTCATTAAATAGTACCCGCAAAACACCAGTCTCAACGTCAACAGTGAAGAGGCTACTCCGGGAAGCTAGCCTTCTAGGCATGGTTGCAAAGAAAAAGCCATATCTCAGACTGGCCAATTTTTTTTTTAAAGATTGATGGGCAAAAGAACACACACTGGACAGAGGAACTCTGCCTAGAAGGACTGTATTGCAATCGTCTTTGATGGGTGGTCGAATGTTCGTGGGCAAGGAATAATTAACTACATCATCTTCACCCCCCCATTACAGCAGCAAGTCTCATGGGGTATGTCTCTATAAGCTTGGCACATTTAGCCACTGGGATTTTTGCCCATTCTTCAAGTAAAAACTGCTCCAGCTCCTTCAAGTTGGATGGGTTCCTGCTTGTGTACAGAAATCTTTAAGCCATACCACAGATTCTCAATTGGATTGAGGTCTGGGCTTTGACTAGGCCATTCCAAGACATTTAAATGTTTCCCCTTAAACCACTCAAGTGTTGCCTTGGCAGTATGCTTAGGGTCATTGTCCTGCTGGAAGATGAACCTCCATCCCAGTCTCAAATCTCTGGAAGACTAAAACAGTTTTCCTTCGAGAATTTCCATGTATTTAGCTCCGTCCATCATTCCTTCAATTCTGACCAGTTTCCCAGTCCCTTCCGATGAAAAACATCTCCACAGCATGATGCTGCCACCACCATGCTTCACTGTGGAGATGGTGTTCTCAGGGTGATGAGAGGTGTTGGTTTGCACCAGACATAGCGTTTTCCTTGATGGCCAAAAAGCTCAATTTTAGTCTCATCTGACCAGAGTACCTTCTTCCATATGTTTGGGGAGTCTCCCACATGCCTTTTGGCGAACACCACACGTTTGCTTATTTTTTTCTGGCCACTCTTCCGTAAAGCCCAGGGCTTAAAGTGGTCCTTTGGACTTTATTTAACTAATTATGTGACATCTGAAGGTAATTGGTTGCACCAGTTCAAAAAACATCTACATTTAAATGGTATTAATATTCATTTGCATATATTTCCGTTAATACCCATATATTCCTGTTAATTCCCATATATTCTCGTTAATTCCCACGTAAAGTTTCCACCTCTGAATATTCCCCAAAATGTGCAACCCTACAGAGAAATCACATGATCAGTATCACATGACTTAACTGATGTGACATCTTAAAGGGGTCAGAACAACTTCCAAACAGGAAGCTCGCGGTAAGATCTGCGAGATTCGCCGCTCATTTTTTTATTTAATTGAAAATTGCATTATTTTTATTTTTCAGGGGGTGCTGCAGCACCCTCAGCACACCTTATTCCCATAGCTATGGAAACATCTTGAGGATTTCAGACATGTATCAGGTGTTGGGCTAATATGTTGGATAGATGTTGAAAGAGGTTACAGAAAAATTCTCAACAACAAAAGAGTGATCAAATTACATCTACATCTGTATAGGCTATGTAACTGTATTTCTTTAATGGTTAATATTGCCTGAAAATTCAAAATTGGATACTGACAGAAATGCCTTAAAATATGCCAGCTGGCTGTGCTGTAATGGGACTATTATCCCATGCCGTACATTGTCCTCACACCCCAGATCCAGCAGCTATCAGGTTTCTCTGAGTGAGAGACTTCCCAGTAACAAAAATACACTGACATGGCAGGACCTCTCTCAAGAGCAGGGCAAGTTCACATAAAAAGAAGAAGCAACTGCTCATTGTTGTCATGAGAGAAAGGCTATAAATAGCCACCTTTATTGTGTGCTATGGCTGACAATATGTTAAATGGCAGTAAGTGAATGAATGATGCATCTACAATCCGACTCTCTCTGTGTGTGTGTGACAATGTGTGCGCCAGTGTGTGTGGCATGTACACACAAAGCTGGTTTAGCTGTGGGTATGTCAGCATCATCTCTCTCACTGCAGCTGCAGACCTTAAGGACAGAGAGCCTTCCCAACCATGACACATTACAATAATGCTTACACTGCATCAAACAGACCTGCCCAATTTCCTGATGCTGCCCATAAATTTAACTTGAGGTGTGTGAGGCAAAGCTCAAAGTCACAGTACAGAGTAGAGCAGGTTACATCTCCATAAGTTAAGAGGGAAAAGAGCTGTATCACTAGACATCAAAAAAGGAAGACATCGACATATAATGTCTGGCCTCTCTCCAATGTCTTTATGACAACCGTTATTTTTACTATAGCCATTTGAATTCACGTATTCCTAATGAATCAGAATGAGTGGATTACATCTCAATAGATTTAGTACTGCCATCAGGCCTTTTTTTACCAAAACGTTCTTACTGAACACAGTCTTTTGGTCCAATACATTTTTAAAACGACTAAAAGAAGAGAAATAACTCTCCATATCCTCGTGGGCTTCCTGTTAGGTAAAGGTTATCAATCTCCTTCCTTCCTGGACTAAAACAACCCAGAGTACACTCCCAGGGAGCAGAAAGCATCAAACACCCCACTGCAATATAAATATTTGATACTGAATCCCTATGGAGGAGGCTTTGCTGGCCTGTCCCCCATTGGTTTGATGTACTGTTACTCTGGAATGATGGTGTGAAATCAAACACGCTTCTTCTCCAAACCCATTTGACTACAGATATTATACATCAAACAAGCTATTTTTGAAAACCTGCCTTGATGATCACTGCTTTGTGTGATATATTGTTGTCTCTACCTTCTTGCCTTTGTGCTGTTGTCTGTGCCCATGAATGTTTGTACCATGTTTTGTGCTGCTACCATGTTGTGCTGCTGCCATGTTGTGTTGCTACCATGTTGTCATGTGGTGTTGCTGCCATGCTATGTTGTTGTCTTAGGTCTCTCTTTATGTAGTGTTGTGGTGTCTCTCTTGTTGTGATGTGTGTTTTGTCCTATATTTTTATTTTTAATCTCAGCCCCCGTCCCCGCAGGAGGCCTTTTGCCAGGCCGTCATTGTAAATAAGAATTTGTTCTTAACTGACTTGCCTAGTTAAATACATTTTAAATTAAATTAAATAAAGAAAAAACTAAGCCAGAAGTTGAAGAAAATTATGGAGGCTGGCATATTGAGGTCGTGGGGATCTGTCTTTGTTGACTCTGCAAACAATAGGGGAAGTTAGGTGAGCCAAATATCATGCTATTGTTTATTTTATTGTATCAGTATAACACACACAAATAAGCTTTTGAAAATAACTTTTGTAAATTTCAATGGAACATAAAGAATAACTTCTTGCTGCAGATGAGTGACAGGAACTCTCAGAGTGGTGATGTTATACCGTGTTCACATGCTAGTCGGAACTAGGAACCTCTGAAATGTCCAACTTGCTAAGTGGTTGAATGTGGCATGTGTATAACTACAACCAGTTAGCAAGTTGGATATTTCTGTGTTTCCTACATCCCTCTAACACATGAAAGCTGCATTAGGCATTCAGAGCAAGGCTGCTGAGGGAGAGGGCCAGCACTGAGAGGTTGACAGCTCGCTGATCCCTTGGGATCACAGTTATAGAGTCTATGGACAACTCTCCTGACACGCTGCCTTTCTCATTCCACTGAATCCCTCTGCAGCAACTCAGTCCTGGAGACACACCACAAACTCTGAAAAACTGTATCTGCAAGTAGCAGTCTGAGGGGGGGAAAACATGACAATTTTAACTGGGATCAGTCGCTGCACTGCACTAAGTCGTCTACACTGGGGTGGTGTGCATTTACCAACAGCATTTCAGACAGAGAAAAATTATCCAAACCATGGACCCTGGGACAGAGGGGGACATAACACTGCAGTCCCCAGTCAACCTTTCTCCGCTATTCTCTCTCTATCTCCCTTTCACACACACACAGTAATGATTGCACAGTCCTGCGCAGCTCTGCAGTATAGGCGCTGCTGCTGATTCCCGCCTCTCCACTGCCAGAGGCTCACAATGCAGCAAGGTGACTCAATGTTATCGTCCTCTCCTAGGAGGCAGCAGCTCCGGCTGAATCAGTGCTAGCTGAAGGGGCTCTGCAGCAAATGCAATAAAAATCTTACAGGCAATCTGATATATCACACCAAGATGGCATTTCACTCCTCAGGCACTAAAACCATGCCCCTGCCCAACACAGATAGTGATACACCAAGATATACTGATATAAAATCAATAAGTGTGACACCTTCATTACCTGTTATTCTTTTAGCAGAATAAAGCTAGCCTCAGTAATGCATGATAAATCTCCAGAAAAAAAGATCACAGAACAGCTCACCCCTTAATAATGCTTCTATTTATAGGCTGCTGCTTTCAAGAAACTTTAGGAACCATATTGGTAATATGATCTTAGACAATGTTTTCTTTGATTACTGATGGCCAAAATGTAAAGACATCTAAACCAGAGGCTATCAAATATTTCCAATGATTAATGCTGAATTAAAGATGAATATCTTTTGAAGTCACATAAGCAGAGACTAGTCTAATCATATAAAAAATACCTAAGGTGGGGCAACTCATGACATAGAACAAAAGTTGAAGGTGATGTTGAAGTGAATCATCTTCTGGCAGGTGTATGGTTCCATCTGGATGGAGAGTAAGTACAGCTTCCAGGTCCTGCACTCGGTCTCCCCAGAGGGGCCAAGTGAGCAGGACTGCTGGGTGAGAGATTAGGCTCCATTAATCAGAATGCAGCTTCCCGTCAGTCTTAAGGATTGTGTGTTTACGAAGACCGCTAGTTAAGAGTAGTCTTTGTGGCCTGTGATGTCAGCCACTTTTACTTAATATCAGAACCACCATCCCATGATAAATGTACCAGTTGCACATGCAAAAACATGTCTGCTGAATTCAACTGCTTCACAAACATGTACCACCAAAAGGAGTAACTTCAGGCGTTTAGCCTTTAAGGGCATAACTGTGGTTCAGTCAGTGTAATTTAACAGTTAAATGCTGCTCTCTTGTGGTAAAATGGTGCGTTACGACTGATCACTTCACTACAGAAGTAGTTTTCCATCATTAAGCCATCAATACAGGAATTTAGCCTGCAAATGCCACAGAACAAAGGGTTTTCATTGATTGCATGTGGAGGCCCAGTCTGTTATATCATGTCTCCACCTTTTTTTCCCCTGCTGCGAGTCAGAGCTTGGAGGAAGCATGGAGAGCACAGCAGTTTCTACACCAGGTTGCCTAGGAACCAGAGCCTCTCCATCCAATTATTTAAAAAACACATTTAACAAGGTAACAATGAATCTACACGTAATTTTTTATTTCACCTTTATTTAACCAGGTAGGCCAGTTGATAACAAGTTGTCATTTACAACTGCGACCTGGCCAAGATAAAGCAAAGCAGTGCGACAAAAACAACACAGAGTTACACATGGGATAAACAAAAGTACAGTCAACACAATAGAAAATCTGTATACAGTGTGTGCAAATGATGTAAGGAGGTAAGGCAATAAATAGGCCAATAGTGGCAAAGTAATTATAATTTAGCAATTTACACTGGAGTGACATATACGGATGAGGATGTGCAAGTAGAAATACTGGTGTGCAAAAGAGCAGAAAAACAAAAATGGTCATGAGGTAGGTTGTTGGTTGGATGGGCTATTTACAGATGGGCTGTGTACAGCTGCAGTGATCGGTAAATTGCTCTGACAGCTGACGCTTAAAGTTAGAGGGAGATATAGTGCCTTGCGAAAGTATTCAGCCCCCTTGAACTTTGCGACCTTTTGCCACATTTCAGGCTTCAAACATAAAGATATAAAACTGTATTTTTTTGTGAAGAATCAACAAGTGGGACACAATCATGAAGTGGAACGACATTTATTGGATATTTCAAACTTTTTTAACAAATCAAAAACTGAGAAATTGGGCGTGCAAAATTATTAGTTTCTTCCCACAAAAGCGCTTTATTGCCGACAAAAATACTCCTAAAACAATCCTGCAGGTGAAGCAGCCAGATGTGGTCTTGGGCTGGCATGGTTACACATGGACTGAGATTGCGAGGCCAGTTGACTGTACTGCCAAACTCTCTCAAACATTGAGGCAGCTTATGGTAAAGATATTAACATTCAATTCACTGGCAACAGCCCCCAAGCCATAAGACTCCTGAACAGGTAACCAAATGGCTACCCGGACTATTTGCATCGTGTGCCCCCGCCCCAACCCCTTTTACGCTACTGCTACTCGGTTTATCATATATGCATAGTCACTAACTATAGTCATGTACATACTACCTCAATTGTCCCAACCAACCAGTGCTCCCACACATTGGCTCACCGGGTTATCTGCAGTGTGTCCCACCACACCCTCTTTGACGCTACTGTCATATATGCAGTCACTTTAACCATATCTACATACTACCTCAATCAGCCTAACTGATGTCTGTATGTAGCCTCACTACTGTATATTGCCCCACTCCTATTTCACTGTCTTTTTAGTCTTTACTTTCCCATTGTTCACCTAATACCTTTTTTGTACTATTGGTTAGAGCCTGTAAGTAAACATTTCACTGTAAGATCTGTAGTATTTGGCGCAAGTGACAAATAAACCTTGATTTGATGGACAACCCTGCAGTAAGCATGCCAGTTCTACATTCCCTCAAAAATTGCAACATGTGACATTGTGTTGTGTGACAACTGCACATAGTGGCCTTTCATTGTCCCCAGAACAAGAAGCACCTGTTTAATGATCATGCTGTCATCAGCTTCTTGATTAGCCACACCTGTTAGGTGGATGGATTATCATGGCAAAGCAGAAATGCTCACTAACAGGGATGAAACCAAACTTTAAAGATAAACGTTTCATGCATATGGAACATTTCTGAGATTTTTTAAATATTTCAACTCATGAAACATGGGACCAACACTTTAAATGTTGCGTTTATATTTTTCAGTATAAGTACCATCATGTGTACTTTGGCCAACCTTTAGACCCCCTCCACTGAAACAAAAACACAGCAGACAAGATCTTTCAAAATGGATATTTATTTTTGAGAAAGACTCCTTATGCCACCAGAGCAGAAGCAGTAGAGGATTCGCTGTGAATTAAGAGGGAAAAGTGATTAGTAAAGGAAAGCTGTGTAATCAACCAAAGTTGATCACCAACTCTGACTAACAATACAAGTAGTCGTATGGTTGATAATCAGGTCTTAAGTCAATACGTGTACATTTGTTGGTATACATTTTCAGCCTGCGGGAGACTGATAATTAACCAGTTAGAGTAATGCCTCTGGCAGTTGGTAACAATTAAATAGAACCAGGGTCAGGGAGATGTATGAAGGGGACTGGCAGGTTGGCACAGAACAGCCATTCTGCTAATTTACCTCCAAGGTTTTATCTAGCACATAAGAAATATCTCAGCTCTTACAAGGGAAGAACAGGACAATGAAATGTGCCATTTACTGAACTAACAAACTGAAAATATTAATAGAGTAGGTACTATGCCTTCATGCTGGCTTAATCTCCTTAAGGCCAATAAAGCAGCAAAGAGTTAATACGTACTACTTCCAGTTGGGAGCAAGAACTCTCTTGGTCTTGTAGTAACGTGCCAATCTGTGGATTCTACTTTCAGTGAGAATCAGACGGAACTTGGCATCCTTGTCCTGCAAGAAAAAAGTTTAGTTAAAAAGCCCTTCCACATAGTTAAAAAGCCATTCCACAGTCAAAAAATCAAGACAGTCAATGGCAAAGGCGGGTATTACAACAGAGTTAAATTGTGCACTACATGGTTTGCCTCCCCAGTCATGGCCCAGAGGCTCTGGGAAGGCAGGAATATGCAGGATGCCATCCCTACCAGCCCAAAGGCTGGGAACAGGCTTGCTGTCAATGTTGTGGCACGGCACTGTAGTCCTACGCTCCTATAAGCCACTTGGACAGAGCCATGCAAGAGCAACCTTACCGGATGTCCACATTGAGCATCAGTCAATTAATTTTTACATTGGGGCTGTAATTTAGTTGGATTTTCAAACAACTAGTTTTGCTTGAGAATCCTGGTGGTTTAACCTTGTGACTAGGGGGCAGTATTTTCATTTTTGGAAAAATAACATTCCCGTAGTAAACAGGATATTTTGTCAGGACAAGATGCTAGACTATGCATATAATTGACAGCTTAGGATAGAAAACACTCTAAAGTTTCCAAAACTGTAAAAATATTGTCTGCGAGTATAACAGAACTGAAAAATCCAAACAGGAAGGGACTTATTTAGAAGGCTCTGCGTTCCTATGCGTCCCTATAGAGCAGTGAATGGGCCATCAACCAGATTACTTTTTCTATGGCTTCCCTAATGTGTCTAGTGTCACAATACATAGTTTCAGGCTTTTATTTTGAAAAATAACATTGCATTAGTGGTCTGCTGAAGTCTCTCAGTGTTTGGTGCGTAAAGGACAAATGCGGCCATTGTTTCTCTCTCTCCTACTAAGAAGCCACCATTCCCGGTTAATATATTATCGAATAGATATTTGAAAAACACCTTGAGGATTCATTATAAACTACGTTTGCCATGTTTCTGTCGATATTATGGAGCTAATTTTGAATATTTTTTTGCCGTTTTCATGACTGCAATTTCCAGGCGATTTCTCAGCCAAACGTGAAGAACAAAAGGCGCTATTTCCCCTACAAAAATAATCTTTTTGGAAAAAAGGAACATTTGCTATCTAACTGGGAGTCTCGTGAGTGAAAACATTCGAAGCTCATCAAAGGTAAACGATTTAATTTGATTGCTTCTCTGATTTCCGTGACCAAGTTACCTACTGCTAGCTGGACAAAATGCTATGCTAGGCTATCGATAAACTTACACAAATGCTTGTCTAGCTTTGGCTATAACGCATATTTTGAAAATCTGAGACAGGGTGATTAACAAAAGGCTAAGCTGTGTCTCAATATATTTCATTTGTGATTTTCATGAATAGGAATATTTATGTCCGTTGCATTATGCTAATTAGTGTCAGATGATGACAACGGTCCCGTTCACGGGCTGGGGTGTCACTAGAGGTTAACAGTCTCCACCCGCCCTGGAAGTTAACTCGAGACAAACATTTAAATGCCCTGTTACCTTTCGGTTCCTCTCCAGATGCTTCCTTATAGCAACAGCCTTCTTGATGAGGTGGTAAAGATCCTCAGGCAGGTCAGGGGCCAGGCCCTTGGACTTGAGGATCCTCAGGATCTTGTTTCCAGTGACAAAGCGCACCTGGGCAACACCATGAGAGTCCCTAAGGATCACACCTGTGGAGAGAATAGTATCAGCCTTTTCTAACTTCAGTCTCTTTGTATTTTCCCCTCTGTGGTTTGTACTTTGTGTGGTCAACCAAACCCGAAATGGTTTGATTGTAGAAAAATAGACATTGCGTTCAACTTTTGTTCTAAAAAGTATGTCGAGAAAGATTAAAATGTGAGTATATGCCTAGGACAACACTGGCTAAATCTGGATTGATAATGTTGAACCTTGAATTCACTTTCAACGGCACAGCAGCTTCAGAGAAAGGCGACAAGGAACGCATTGATTTTAGCACACCTGACAAGATCATACCATTCATTTGATATGGCCGTTGGGTTAGGGTGCATAAATCATTGCTACCAGATGAACTGAGAAGAGAACCTTATGGAAAGGGCTGGACAGTATACAAATTAACAAGGTACTTACCGATCTGGGAGGGAGAAAGACCCTTCTTGGCGAGCTTGAAGATCTGCTCTTTGACATCATCAGATGTAACCTTCAGCCACTGTAGACAACATTTCAGAGTTTGAGAGACCGATTTCCCCTTTGTTCATTTAAACTTTTATTCACAGTATCGATCCTTCGTTCGATATTTAGCTAGACTGCAATATGACATGCACATTCCAGTCAAAGTTGCCTCAATGTTGATATTGGCAAACCATGTGGTCACATTACCAGGTTAACCAGATTCATAAACATATTATACAAACTAAACGCCAGTTAACCATCCAAAAGTTTCATGACATTGGAACGTTATGAACAACTAGATTCTTACGGTGGGCACACTGCGTCTGTAGGGAAGTGCAGACTGGGACAGGCCCTTGCTGAAACAGAAAGTCGGTGTAAGTCGGTAGCTACAGTAACTACATTATGATGACAAACAGCCATGGGCTGCTAAAGCCACGCTTGGACTAGAAAAAATGCATTTCAACTAGCTAGTTATTTGGGTACTGCAGTACTGTATAACTAACTAGATACCTAGTTGGCTAGTACGGTACTGTGTAACTAGCTAGTTACCTTGCTAGTCTTGGGTAGAAACTATGGCTAAACTACTCTACATTACGTTAACGTTAGCATTAGAATGGGCAAACGTTGTCATGTGGTTTAAGGCGACGATTTCATCGAGCGGGTTATTTGTTTCCATTCCAATATCAACGCATATATAACTAAAACACCTATATAATTATTCTAATGACTGTAAACCATCTGCTAACTTGGTAGGACTGTGTGCGCGGCCATCATGGCACTGTGTCGGTAGAACGCTAGTTGTTAGCCAGCTAGCTAGCAATAATTATTGTTTAAATATTTGAACAAATGTGTAGACAAAACATCTGTTGGGGTTGATGAGAAACTGTAAAACGAATAAAAAGTTCCAGCTACGGAGAACAAAAGCCAATATGCTAATTATTTCCGAATTAAACGCATGCTTACCCAGGAGCGTGCATGCGACCCATGATGGCGTTCTAAAGGAAAAGAAAGAGGCAGAAAAACCTGCGCCCTTTCGGAAGTAGATCTTTTAATCGGAAATGACGTAGGCTGAAGGGAAAAACATGTATGGTAGGACTAGCGAATTGTTTAAATACAAATGGCTGTTGTGTTTCATATCGACCACGGAATGAGTGACATTTTTTATTAAATATTTGCATAATGATGGTTTATGTGACATGTTTGCTTTCAAATACAGTGCCTTGCAAAATGATTAATTGCCCTTGGTGTTTCTCCTATTTTGTTGCATTACAACCTGTAATTGAAATGGATATATATGTGGATTGAATGTAATGGACATACACAAGATATTCAAAATTAGTCAAGTAAAAAAAAATGTTTTAAATTAAAAGTGGTGCGTGCAGATGTAGTCAGCCCCTTTGCCATGAAGCCCCTAAATAAGAGCTGGTGAAACCTTACCTTCAGAAGTCACATAATTAGTTAAATAAAGTCCACCTGTGTGCAATCTAAGTGTCACATGATCTCAGTATATATGCACCTGTTCTGAAAGGTCCCGGAGTCTGCAACACCACTGAGCAAGCACACCATGAAGACCAAGGAGCTCTCCAAACAGGTCAGGGACAAAGTACAGATCAGGAAGTACAGTTGCAAAGCTCCACAGAGGAGATTGGAGTATCTGTCCATAAGACCATTTTAAGTCCTACACTCCACAGAGCTGGGCTTTACGGAAGAGTGGTCAGAAAAAAATAAGGAAACATGTTTGGTGTTTGCCAAAAGGCATGTGGGAGACTCCCCAAACATATGGAAGAAGGTACTCTGTTCAGATGAGATGAAAATGTATATTTTTGGCCATCAAGGAAAATGCTATGTCTGGCACAAACCCAACACCTCTCATCACCCCGAGAACACTATCCCCACAGTAAAGCATGGTGGTGGCGGCATCATGCTGTGGAGATGTTTTTCATCGGTAGGGACTGGGAAACTGGTCAGAATTGAAGAAATTATGGATGGCGCTAAATACAGGGATATTCTTGAGGGAAACCTGTTTCAATCTTCCAGAGATTTGAGACTCTACGCATACTACTAAAGCAACACTTGAGTGGTTTAAGGGGAAACATTTAAATGTCGTGGAATGGCCTAGTCAAAGCCCAGACCTCAATCCAATTGAGAATCTGTGGTATGACTTAAAGATTGCTGTACACCAGCGGAACCCATCCAATTTGAAGGTGCTGGAGCAGTTTTGCATTGTAGAATGGGCAAAAATCCCAGTGGCTAGATGTGCCAAGCTTATAGAGACATACCCCATGAGACTTCCAACTGTAATTGCTGCAAAAGGTGGCTCTACAAAGTATCTTCTTTGGGGGGGTGAATAGTTAATAGTTAACCTAGCAAAGACTTTATAGGTGACCTGGAGCCAGTGGGTTTGGCGATGAGCATGAAGCGAGGGCCAGCAACTGAGAGCATACAGGTCACAGTGGTGGGTAGTATATGGGGCTTTGGTGACAAAACGGATGGCACTGTGATAGACTGCATGCAATTTGCTGAGTAGAGTGTAGGAGGCTATTTTATAAATGACATTGCCAAAGTCAAGGATCGGTAGGATAGTCAGTTTCATGAGGGTATGTTTGGCAGCATGAGCGAAGGATGCTTTGTTGCAAAATAGGCCAATTCTAGATGTAACTTTGGATTGGAGATGCTTAATGTGAGTCTGGAAGGAGTTTACAGTCTATCCAGACACCTAGGTATTTATAGTTGTCCACATATAAATCAGAACCGTCCAGAGTAGTGATGCTAGTCGGGCGGGCGGGTGCAGGCAGTGATTGGTTGAAGAGCATGCATTTACTTTTACTAGCATTTAAGAGCAGGAGGCCACGGAATGAGTGTAGTATGGCATTGAAGCTCGTCTGGAGATTAGTTAACACAGTGTCCAAAGAAGTGCCAGAAGTATAGAGAATGGTGTCGTCTGCGTAGATGTGGATCAGAGAATCACCAACAGCAAGAGCGACATCATTGATGTATACAGAGAAAAGAGTCGGCCCGAGAATTGAACCCTGAGGCACCCCCATAGAGGCTGCCAGAGGTCTGGACAACAGGCCCTCCGATTTGACACACTGAACTCTATATGAGAAGTAGTTGGTAAACCAGGTGAGGCAGTCATTTGAGAAACCAAGGCTGTTGAGTCTGCCGATAAAAATGTGGTGATTGATAGAGTCGAAAGCCTTGGCCAGGTCGATGAATACGGCTGCACAGTATTGTCTTTTATCGATGGCGGTTATGATATCGTTTAGGACCTTGAGCGTGGCTGAGGTGCAACCATGACCAGCTCGGAAACCAGATTGCAAAGTGGAGAAGGTACGTGGGATTCGAAATGGTCGGTGATCTGTTTGTTAAATTGGCTTTCAAAACAAGAACAGTGTCTGGACAGGGGGAACAAAACGACATAACAACAATAATGCTGACACGGGGAACAAACTGAGGAACTGACAGATATAGAATGGCAATCAACAAAGTAATGGAGTCCAGGTGAGTCCAATATTGTACAGCTGCGCGTAATGATGGTGACAGGTTTGCGTAATGAAGGACAGTCTGGTGCCCTCGAGTGACAGTACCCCCCCCGAGCCGGCAGAGGCGTGGGAGCCTGGCGAGCCGGCTGAGGCGTGGGAGCCTGGCGAGCCGGCTGAGGCGTGGGAGCCTGGCGAGCCGGCTGAGGCGTGGGAGCCTGGCGAGCCGGCTGAAGCATGACGTGGGGTGTGCGCCGGCTGAGCCAACCGAGGCAAGAAGACCACTCGACCCAGCTAAGGCATGGAAGCCCGACAAGCTACCTGAGGCACCCCCGGTACAATCGGCAATGGCACCCAGACCCGACGTCACCAACTATAACAAAAACTCCCTGATGCTTCTTTTAGTGGTTAGAGCATTCTGTAAGGATCGACACTGGAAACGAGAAGCAAGTACAGAGAGTGAACATTTACTGTAAAACAGACATTAAAACAAAAACAGCATCTGGACAGGGGAACATAACAACAATGCTGACACAGGGAACCAACTGAGGAACAGACATAGATAGAAGGGCAATCTACAGAGTAATGGAGTCCAGGTGAGTCCAATATTGCACGGCTGCACGTAATGATGGTGACAGCTGGCGGCAGAGAGGGAGAGTAGGAGCAGGTGTCACACAGAGGCTGACATCTAAAATATTCAGATTTTATTAAAATATTCATATTTAGGGCATCAATCATTTCCTGAGCATTTTAAGGACATCTCAGTAGGGAAAACAGCATCCCGGGTCACCTCAGCATCCTCCTGTAAAGGGAACAGAAGAAGAAAAAAATTTAGCTGAGAGAATTAAGAAAAATTTGACCATTTGTGACTTTGATTGTGCGGCGTGACCATTTTACCTGCTCATGCACCTCCACCTTAGTCTTCTTTGTAGTAGCAGCCTCCTTCTTCCCCAGGCAACAAAGACATCTCAGTCTCCTCCAGAAGGAGGCCTTCTTATTGGAGGAGTCTTTACTTGCCACTTTTTCCACTTCAGCCATTATTTCCATTGGGGTCTCCTCAGGCACAGCCTGGCTGATCAGGTGGACCACCTTAGTCTCATCTTCCTCATGGATACTGGTCAGGGTCTGTTCAGAGCACCCTGACCTCAGTGACAGGGAAGACATTGCCCGGCTCTTTGATCTCTTCCTTGGCACGGTGGGAGAGGGATACTTCTCCAGCGGAGGCATTCTTTCTTGTTGGATTAGTTCCTCACAGCGTGGGTAGATTGCAAAAGGCCATGACTTATCCACACAATGTGAGGACAAATGGCTAATAATGCTTATCTCATTAGAGTCATGTTCCTTGGAGCCCCAAGCAGCTTTAGTAAGAGGTGGCATTGGTGAATGCAAGGATGTCACGGATGCAAGGAGTTGGGAAACAGAAGTCACTGGCGTTCCCAAGGAGGTTCTGGATGCCATGATCTGGCTCATGGAGATCCCAGTGAGTTCACTGACCTGAACCACTTGAGACATTTCTTCAGTGAGCTCCTCTATAGAAGGGGCCATTGATGAACGAGATGGACTTTGATCCATGACAATTTATAGATAGATCAATCCATTGATCACTCATGAAAAAAAAGTTATTATTGCTCTTGCTCTGAAAATAATTGCACAAATCAAAATTACATTATAATACAACGCTGGTATTCATTGAATTTGGCAATGTTTCCAATTTGTCCTGATGGTGGCACTATGTGACCAAAGCTTGAACCCCAGAAGCTTGCAGCTATATTTGAATTTGAAGTTGACTGATGGCTAATCTTGATCCACTAGAATGCACATGTCATCATTCATCATGTAACAACATCTGCCCTCATAATGATGATGATTATGATGTAATAATCATAGAAATAGAATGATTGTAATTATATTGAATCATTCTATTGTCATAATGATGATAGTTTATGGATAAAATAGCCCAGAGCCATGTACAATGAAAAAATATATAAAAACA
This sequence comes from Oncorhynchus mykiss, assembly GCF_013265735.2. Taxonomy (NCBI): domain Eukaryota; kingdom Metazoa; phylum Chordata; class Actinopteri; order Salmoniformes; family Salmonidae; genus Oncorhynchus; species Oncorhynchus mykiss. The sequence continues at coordinate 73,011,815 of NC_048570.1, read as the reverse complement.
ACATGTAGAGTGTTGGTCCCATTTTTCATTAGCTGAAACAAAAGATCACAGACATTTTCCAAATGCACAAAAAACGTATTTCTCTAAAATGTTGTCCACATTTTTTTAACTTCCCTTTTAGTGAGCATTTCTCCTTTGACAAGATAATCCATCCACCTGACAGGTGTGCCATATCACCTTGTACTTTGGACAATAAAAGGCCACTCTAAAATGTGCAGTTTTGTCACAACACAATGCCACACACATCGCAAGTTTTGAGGCAGTGTGCAATTGGCATGCTGACTGCAGGAATATCCACCAGAGCTGTTGCCAGTGAATTGAATGTTAATTTCTTTACCATAAGCCGCCTCCAATGTCGTTTGAGAGAATTTGACAGTACGTCCAACCGGCCTCACAACCGCAGACCACATGTAACCACGCCAGCCCAGGACCTCCACATCTGGCTTCTTCACCTGCGGGATCGTCTGAGACCATCCAACCGGACAGCTGATGAAACTGAGGAGTATTTCTGTCTGTAATAAAGCCCTTTTGTGGGAAAAAAGTCATTCTGATTTTCTGGGCCTAGATCCCACGTGGCTGGGCCTAGCTCCCAAGTGGCTGGGCCTATGCCCTCCCAGGCCCACCCATGGCTGTGCCCCTGCCCAGTCATGTGAAATCCATAGATTAAGGCCAAATTTATTTATTTCAATTGACTAATTTCCTTATTTGAACTGCAACTCAGTAAAATCATTGAAGTCAAATAAAATTGTATTTATCACATGCACCGGATACAACATGTGTAGACCTTACTGTGAAATGCTTACTTACAAACACTTAACCAACAATGCAGTTCAAAAAATAGAGTTAATAAAATATTTACAATAAATTAAAGTAGGAGTTCTTAAACTTCTTCAGCCTGGGACCCAAGCTTAGGAAAATATGCAACTTATACGTAAATATCGGTACATTTCATTGCCCTTATGCCTAAAAAAAAGCAATATACATAAAAACAAATAAAGAAATACCCATAAATATATTTTGTTTATTTTTCTCTATTAAAAACACTCTTACATATCTGTCTAGGTTGGAACTGTTGCAGTTAAAATACAATAAATAATTTCATTCTGAACTGGAATAAATGGATTGATCACATCACACAGATGTATAACAGAACACACACAGGCTTTTTGATCGTGCAACCCTAAGTAACAGTACAGAGTTGGGTATGGCTGCCTTTTCCTGTTACGCTCCTTGCCTATGGAATAGCCTGCAGACTAAACTTGAGACTCTTGTCCCCCTTGCCCATTTTAAATATTTATTGGAGGATTTTTATTTTTGTGTTGCTTGTAACTGTTTCGGGTAATGCAAGTTCTTGTGCTGTTAGGGGAATAACCTGTGTGTAAATGTAATCTGCTGCTGTATTTTTTTGTGTTATCTGTGATTGTTTTGTTTGTCTTGTTTAGTTTCTTAATCATTGTACCTAAACTGTATACGCAGGGCCCAGCTGTAAACATGTATATGCAGGGCGCAGCTGTAAAAGAGACCTTGGTCTCAGTCTGTGTTCCTTGTTGAAATAAAGGTATAATAAATAAAAAAATAAAAAAATTCAGGCCTACTGTACATCTTAAGGTATAAATTATTGTTTATAGAAAGTCTAGGTTGGAAATGTTGCTGTTAAAATACATGTTTTATTCTGAACTGGAATAAACTGATTGATCACATCACACAGATGTAGCTCAGAAAATGAATACATACACACAGTCCTAATGAGAGGTTGAAGTTTTCAACAAGCATGTCTATTCTGGGATCTGTTTTTGACAGTGCAAAACTGAGGTCATGCTCAGCATTGACACTGTTTCTGTACTTGAGAACCATGAATTGCATAGGTATGTAGTGCCAAGCTGGATCAGAATATCTACTGCTTTCTCAGTTAGGCAGGGGACTGCTTCCTACTGCAGATGAGCAACCCAGAACTGTGTGTGTTTGCCTCAAAAAGCATCTTGCGTCAATCAGTTTATTCCAGATCAGAATAACAATTATTACTTGTAATAGCAACACTTCCGACCTAGACTTGTTTTCAACAATAATTTCTACAGTAAAATGTACAGTAGGCTTGAATTTTTCATCTTCATCTGTACTGTTTCTTAGGGTTGCACTATCAGTAGCTAGTTAGCTGGCTTTGGCTAACGTTAGCTATTAGCTGTGCAACGTTACAAACCCAGGGGATTGTTTGAAAGAGAAACTCACATCTACTACTATGCGAGATAGTACATCCTTATTTCTGCGTATCATCATCACTTGTTATAAAATGACAATCCCTTGTTATTTTACTTTTCCACTTTCCTGAAGCATTCTGCAATGTTCTAAAATAACTCCCCGGGTTTACCGTCATGTAGTGCCTCGATGTTTGGTCAGGACGTGTCGTTTTTGATTAATTTGTTCGTTTTGAGACTCATTAATAAACACTTCTCCACACAAAACACATTGTGGGCGCTCCTCGTAATTTCGCAACGTTTGTATGAAAGCGACAAAAGGCAATCACTGTATTTGCGTTTCATGACGATTGAACTCAGTCAGAACTTGTGGCTAGCTAGCATGAGTCCATTTCATGACATCGGTTAGTGGTGGCGAGTGGGAATAACAAATCAGTGGCTTGAACGACAGCGCTGCATCATGTGGGTCGCAGAGTGATCTTCAAGGAAACTTCAGAATAATATCCGGTAAACCGCGAAGCACACGGTCATCTCCCGCTACCTCTCCCACACACGCAGCTGCCAAACTAGAGCAGAGACCGCTGCTAAGCACTGAACCGAGAGCGCAGTTGCACTTGGCCAAATCAATTCCAGTAATTTCGAAATAATTATACATTTACGTCGCGACCCACCATTAACAGGTCCGCGACCAATACTTTAAGAAATGCCGAGCTAGAGGAATATAATGCTGACTACACCCATGACGCGCATGTTGATTTTGTCTATTAAAATACCAAAATCAACTATTAATCAATTATATTCATTTCAGGGCAGGTTGAAAAACATTAAACATGTATCTGTTGCTAGCTAGTTTGTCCTGGGAGATTAACATTGGGCTGTTTTACCTGACATGCATGTGGTCCTTTTTTGAGCTGGTTCTTTGTAGAATTTTGTCCCTGGGTCATACAAAATAATAATATATTTCTCTACTCTGAAGAGTAATCCACAGATAAAAAAGGTAAACCTATTTCATTTTTTGTTATCTTTATTTATTCTCTCCTCATGAGTCTTTAAAGCATTCATGTGGGTTTGTATCTTCCTGATATCCAATAAAGAGGGGACTTGCGGCATGTGGAGTTTCTAATAATGAACCAAGTTCTATTTTAGCGCTTGGCTATTAGTTGGTTCAGAGTTGGTTTTGATATTTTACCTGCACGTCATGATCGTGTTTGGTGTGGCTGGAGAAAATCAACATGCGCGCGAAGCATGTTAGTTCCCAAAAGCCTGTTTCAGCATGGGCAACGCCATTGAGGACTTCCACGAGATGGAAGAGGAAGTGAGGCATCCCACTGCCTATTATTTTTCTGATTCTTATACAGTAAATTAATTAAGCACACCAGACCCAGCTGCTAATGCATTGGTGCTAATGGGAGAGCCATCCCTCTAAGCAGACTGGAACTGCCATTTTTTTCCAATGGTACACTGCTTGAGTGGGACATTTTTATTTATCTACCATCTTTGCCTACACCATGTTGAAGTAGTCAACTGGGTGGGTATTCCTATGGTTTAAGGAAGGATGATATAATTCAATCTGGGTCATCAGGAGGGATCAGCCAATTAATTATGCTTGTGTGTAAACATCCCATAACTGCACACTGCATAACTTACTTCGCTAGCCTTGGCGTCCTACCTGTTCAAAGAACATACTCCGGGTGGCAGTATGCACCCTTTCAGTTTGTTTATCAACTCATAGAAGTAGTAGTAGAAGAAAATAATAAAATTGACTGCTTCAAAATGGACAAGCCAGTGCTCTGAGGCCATAATGGGACCGATACAAAGAAGAGGCCTCTGTCTTTCTCTATGGTTGGGGCATAGCCTCTTTATTTGGGGCAGACAATGATGTTTTCTATCATCTCTAGTTGAAGTGTTGTGTCAAGGTGCGTCTTGTGTCGCCAGATGTCTTGGCGACAGATATTCCACACCAGCTGCGTGGTGCTTCTGGTACAGCTGCTCTGTCTGGAGGCAGTGCCCATCAGTCTGGACAAGACCAAGGTGAACCAGCCGGAGGACAAAGCCTCAGAGCCATCACCAAGTGTGGTAAGAGTTGGTGAAGGATCACGTACCAAGCAAGCACAGTGGAGAAACATGGCAGGCAGAGCAGCCCTAACAGCCATGAAAAAAGCAGTCATTTGTGTTTCCTGTATGAGCTCACACCAGTTATACCAGCTAGCAAAGATTTTCTCTTACATAATTTATTGAATTCTAAAGTATACAGACTGAACTGAAGGTCTATTGGATGATGCATGAGCTAGTATGCATGTTATGCATACTACTACTACTTACTACATTATTTCATGTAACAGGACACTGGACTCCACTATGACCGTTATCTCAGGGAAGTCATTGATTTTCTGGAAAAAGACCAGCATTTCAGAGAGAAGCTCCATAACACAGATATGGAGGACATAAAGATATTCTAACTGTCCTGCTCATTCTTGTCGTTCTTACTCTCTCCTTGAGTCATTAGTCATGAAAAATTCAAAACAGCAGCAGTATGATAATGATTACATCACTTTTCCTACAGATGGGGAAGCTGGCCAAAGAGCTGGACTTTGTCGGCCACCATGTAAGGACACAACTGGATGAGCTAAAAAGGCAGGAGGTTAGCCGGCTACGGACACTGATCAAAGCCAAGCAAGACATTGAAGGAGGGAACGGTATGCTGCCCAGTGAAAAGACCATTAATATGCCTTAAGTGCTGTACTGTTACCATCTAGAAACACTAGGGTGTGTGGGCAAGTGACCAAGAAGTACATTTTTGAGGGAAAGGTCTCAGGAGGATGTGGTTACTGTAGCGTCAGTGTTGAGTCACCTACTTACTTGTGAAACATGCTTCTGAAAATCTCTGCTTCGAATCACAATAATAACCGCACACTATTACAGACAACAGTAACGTCTCACTTCAACCTCTAATAGGAAGGATTACAGGCTAGTATAGATGCACACGGGGTGAGCTTTGCCACTGGATAACTATTACAGTGCCAATGTCAGGTCATCAAATGTCATATTTGTGTAATGACTCTGTTAAACCTCACTCACAGATATGGCAGTAGACCACCAAGCTCTGCTGAAACAGTTTGAGTACCTGAACCACATGAATCCTCACACCTTTGAAGTGGAGGATCTGGACAGACTCATCAAATCAGTAAGTATAATGTAGAATGCATGGTACGTACATACAGTAGCTTACTAAAGTACCTGTAGTCCTTTTCTCTTCAAGACATTTTAACTCTCATCCTTCATTTGACCACAAGGCCACAAACGATCTGGAGAACTATGACAAGGAGCGCCATGAGGAGTTCAAGAAGTACGAGATGACGAAAGACCATGAGCGAAGGGAACACCTCAAGACTAGACGATGGAGGGAGGAAGAAGGAGGAAGAACATTACGAGGAGATGAAGAAGAAACATGCAGACCATCCCAAAGTCAACCATCCAGTAAGTCCAACTGCACTTGGATGATATGTTGCACACATATGGTCTAGCCAGTCTCTAGACCATGGATGGGCAAGTTTAATGTGGGGGCGGGTGGTGGGGGGCCGCAATAAATCTGAACTCATCATGAGTGGCTCGAGGGTCTGTATCTAAACATTTTTTAGCTGACATGGTTTAATTGAGTGACTGACATAACGAGAAACTGCTGATGCACAACCACATTTCAAAATGGGATCTTGTGTTTTCTACTATTCTAACTCCCAGCAGTTAGTTGAGACCCCAAATTAGTTCCTAAACAATATACACTGACTGTAGAAAACATTAATGACACCTGCTCTTTCCATGACATAGCTTTCACCCGGTCAGTCTATGATCCCTTATTGATGTCACTTGTTAAATCCACTTCAGTGTAGATGAAGGAGAGGAGACAGGTGAAAGAAGGATTTTTAAGCCTTGAGACAATTGATACATGGATTGTGTGTGTGCCATTCAGAGGGTGAATGGGCAAGACAAAAGGTTTAAGTACCTTTTGAACAAGGTATGGCAGTAGATACCTGGCGCACCGGTTTGAGTGTGTCAAGAACTGCAACGCTGCTGGGTTTTTCACGCTCAAGAGTTTCCTGTGTGTATCATGAATGGTCCACCATCCAAAGGACATCCAGCCAACTTAACACAAGCGTGGGAAGCATTGTAGTCAACATGGTCCAGCATCTCTGTGGAATGCTTTCAACACCTTGTAGTCCATGCCCCGACAAATTGAGGCTGTTCTAAAGGCAAAAGAGGGTAGAACTCCATATTAGGAAGGGGTTCCTAATGTTTTGTACACTCATGCTAATGTTTTGTACACTCATGCTAATGTTCTGTACACTATGCTGTATATGTTTATTTGTTTATGGAAATTGATCTGCGAGCCTACAAAAGGGTTCAAATGCAAAATTTAAATTGTCTATTTCTGCTCTAAACTTTCCCCATAATGATTTAGCTCAAGTTAGCCATTTATATCTAACAGGGGATGAACATTTGTTGTTTTTTGCTATGCAGGGCAGCCAGAATCAGTTCAAAGAGGTGTGGGAGGAAGCAGATGGTCTTGACCCTGAAGATTTTGACACCAAGACCTTTTTCAAGCTGCATGGTAAGTTCTCATCAATAGACATCACAGGTTGGGGCAGGTACATCCATCTCAGAGTTCCTTAACATTCTTGCGTTTGAATTTTCAGATTCCAATGGAGATGGCTTCTTCGATGAGCAGGAATTGGAGGCATTGTTTACCAAGGAGGTAAAGATTTGTCCTCTTTTTGAATGTTTCACTTGCAATGATGATGAAACGTGTGCATGTATAGATAACGGTTCATTCTGTGGGCTCAGCTGGAGAAGATCTATGATCCTACCAATGAAGAGGACGATATGGTGGAGATGGAGGAGGAGCGCCTGCATATGAGAGAGCACGTCATGAGCGAGGTATACTGTTGTCCCGGCCGTGAACCTTGCATACTACACTGCTCAAAAAAACAAAGGGAACACTTAAACAACACAATGTAACTCCAAGTCAATCACACTTCTGTGAAATCAAACTGTCCACTTAGGAAGCAACACTGATTGACAATACATTTCACATGCTGTTGTGCAAATGGAATAGACAACAGGTGGAAATTATAGGCAATTAGCAAGACACCCCCAAAAAAGGAGTGGTTCTGCAGGTGGTGACCACAGACCACTTCTCAGTTCCTATGCTTCCTGGCTGATGATTTGGTCACTTTTGAATGCTGGCAGTGCTTTCACTCTAGTGGTAGCATGAGACGGAGTCTACAACCCACACACGTGACTCAGGTAGTGCAGCTCATCCAGGATGGCACATCAATGCGAGCTGTGGCAAGAAGGTTTGCTGTGTCTGTCAGCGTAGTGTCCAGAGCATGGAGGCGCTACCAGGAGACAGGCCAGTACATCAGGAGATGTGGAGGAGGCCGTAGGAGGGCAACAACCCAGCAGCAGGACCACTACCTCCACCTTTGTGCAAGGAGGAGCACTGCCAGAGCCCTGCAAAATAACCTCCAGCAGGCCACAAATGTGCATGTGTCTGCTCAAATGGTCAGAAACAGACTCCATGAGGGTGGTATGAGGGCCCGACGTCCACAGGTGGGGGTTGTGCTTACAGCCCGGTTTGGCGGTGGGTCAGTCATGGTGTGGGGTGGCATTTCTTTGGGGGGCCGCACAGCCCTCCATGTGCTCGCCAGAGGTAGCCTGACTGCCATTAGGTACCGAGATGAGATCCTCAGACCCCTTGTGAGACCATTATGCTGGTGCGGTTGGCCCTGGGTTCCTCCTAATGCACGACAATGCTAGACCTCATGTGGCTGGAGTGTGTCAGCAGTTCCTGCAAGAGGAAGGCATTGATGCTATGGACTGGCCCGCCCGTTCCCCAGACCTGAATCCAATTGAGCACATCTGGGACATCATGTCTCGCTCCATCCACCAACGCCACGTTGCACCACAGACTGTCCAGGAGTTGGCGGATGCATTAGTCCAGGTCTGGGAGGAGATCCCTCAGGAGACCATCCGCCACCTCATCAGGAGCATGCCCAGGCATTGTAGGGAGGTCATACAGGCACGTGGAGGCCACACACACTACTGAGCCTCATTTTGACATGTTTTAAGGACATTACATCAAAGTTGGATCAGCCTGTAGTGTGGTTTTCCACTTTTGAGTGTGACTCCAAATCCAGACCTCCATGGGTTGATACATTTGATTTCCATTGATAATTTGTGTGATTTTGTTGTCAGCACATTCGACTATGTAAAGAAAAAAGTATTTAATAAGAATATTTAATTCATTCAGATCTAGGATGTGTTGTTTTAGTGTTCCCTTTATTTTTTGGAGCAATGTCTATTCCCATGGATTGCTAGCACTGAAAGTTAGAGATTGGTTTAGTTGATTTAATGAAATAAATAGTTCACATGGTGACTGATCTCACTGTTTACAGGTGGACACCAACAAAGACCGACTAGTCTTCTTAGAAGAGTTCCTGATTGCTACAAAGAAACATGAATTCCTGGAACCAGATGGTTGGGAGGTGTGGTAGCCATATCTATTTAACTGTCATTCATACAGGCCTACTTTTAATATTTCAACATTATAACTCATTATTATGAAATGGCAAGAGTAACAAAAACCACACCATATGTCTAAACACTCCTACATTCAACCACACTGTAATTATGTTGCTTTTCATATCAATAAGGAGAGGTAGAATGAACCTCCTTTTATTAGACCTTAGAGCAGAACCGTAGGCGAGGAGGAGATGAGGAAGTTTGAGGAGCACCTGACCCAGCAGGAAGAGGACCTCAACCAAAAAGCATCAGACCTCCAGAAACAGAGGGATGAGTTGGAGAGGCAACAGGAACAGCTCAACTCACAGAAAGTAGAGCTTCAGCAGGTACAGAGTGGGCAGTGGTAGAACAGACACAACCAACAGGTTCTCTGTTACTGTAATGCACTTCTTTTGTGTGGTATTGTTCTTTTTGACATGAGCTGACATGTTTACCTACAACCATTCATCTGCTTATCTCTGTTTGTCTGTGGTGTTTCAGGCAGTAGAACACATGGAACGGTTGAAAACCCAGAAAGTTGAGCCCCCTCCAGAGGTTCATGGTGAGTGATAGTTTACCCCAATTCCATTTTCTCTTTACTGGTGTGTCGTGTATTTTTCAGAATGTAGAGGTGACTATGGAAAATGGATCTTAAGATGAGAACAATTCTATTGGGGAGAAAATAAACAAAATTCTAAAAAGATGTAAAAAATTCACTGTATTCAAAACTACTCCCTTTTTCAGTAGAAGGGAATGCTATCCCAGAGCCACGAGGAGAGTACCATCCTTTGCCCCCTGGGCCACCAAGATATGTCCCATAACCACCCGGGTATGAAGCAAGACAACCACTTCCAGAACCAAATACCCCACAACACCCAGGATTTGTCCCAACCACGACTCCAGGATCTGCCCCCAGGCCATCAGGCAGTGCCATAGGGCCAACATGACTTACCATGTCATGTTGCCATAGGCCCCCATCAGAACCAGCTCACTCAACCCCAGCTGTCAGATGAAACTATAAACACCTCTGGCTCCATGGCCCCCCACCCACAGACCTTTGCACACTGGACTGGAGGTATATAAGTACTGTGGAGGTCCCTCCATATGGCCATGTGTGGCCCGTTATCCTGAAAACCAGCTGGAGAACACAGGAGGCGTTTACAGTATCTCTGCCCACTTGTGGATATCAATTTGAGCCTAGAAATGTTTTATACGTTTGCAGTCAGGGAATTTGTGTTATAGAGTGCATATATGGTATGGATTGGTCATAAGTGATCATTACTTAAAATGCAGAGCTTTGGTGGAATTGTTTTGGTAGTGTCAATGTATTTTGGAACATCATTTTTAATTAGTGCTGTGTGAAATCGTGACAATTAGGCCTAATAATTGTCTGGTCACTTCACCTGAATAATGATAATGTTGTGAAATGTATGGATTCCTGAAAAGGTGACATTTCAAAAGGCACTGAAAATGGCATTGGGAGCATTATGAACAGTAAAGACAACGGTCTCATGCAACAGAATAGAATATAAATATACTTTATTTTTTGTATGGGTTCATTACTGTGTATTACTTCATATTCTCAAGTCTGATAACAGCAATGTATGCTAATGTTGGCTATTATGGGCACTAGTCATGGGAAACCTGAGTGCATTGCAGTCTTATTTTGTGGTACTTATACTATAGCCAGCCCTTTTGGATTACCTTATTGATGTGCAAATGCAAGAGTCAGTTGATGATCTGGTTATTTCTGTAGAGATTATAGGTAACCACGTCTTGTTTTCACATTTGTGTTTGAGTGAGCCTACTGTTCCTAATGACCTGCAAGTGTGTCTTGGCCAAGGCCAGTACATGTATTGATACTGAACAGCCCGTTACCAGGCAATGTCTACCTTTTGTACTCAGCACATCACCCCCAGAGTCTCTTTTAATTGGCCTTTTTGTTTTACTTTCACCAAATTCTGCTGGCTAGGGCAAATGGTCTTTTATCTTGCACCATAGAGGTGTGCCTAATTTATCTCTGTATAAAAGATTAGTTTAATTTTCAGATGACCAATTGCACAGGAAAACATCTGTAAAGTGATATTCTTTACAGCTAGAATTCAAGACTCAGAGTCAAACTGACAGAATCCTTACATTCTACAGACCTACAGTGTAGACATCAGTTCCAAAGTATGTTTTTGGACAGAGCCGATATGAAGTGACAAATGCAAATTTACAGAACATAACAGCTACCATCTGGCCAGAGCAAAATGTACACACAGGAAATCTTCATTTTGGGTAAATCAGTCAGACCTATAACCTGCTTAGACTACACACCATTTGTACTGACTTTACTCCCCAACATGCCATAGCAATACAATGTACAGTATAAACAATCTTCACATTGAGACAATGTCCTTGCATGGTATGACTGCAGTCAATATTGTTTGGTCTTTTGTGTCATGCTTCCAAAGCCTGTCTCTAGCCCCAGACAGTTTTGTAAATGATTGCCTATCAAGCAAATACCCAAATAAACAGTCCAACAGCAAAGGCACACATGTTCCAGCTTGATCAGTTTAAGGCTATGCAATAGCATGATTGTGAGAAAGCTAAAGATCTGACAGAGCTACGGGTGGTATGTATGGCTTCAGACCCAGGCTTCATATGGAGAGGAACAGTCAGATCAGGGGAAGGATGGTCCAGGAGGGTAGAGGTGATGTGGAAGAGTTGTTGGTATCCAAGACTAATTGGCTTGATGTCCAGACAGTTGGGTCACCATCCCTCGGCTGGGCTTGAACAGTCCCCCCCGGCCTGCAACCGCCAAGCAGACAGAAAATAATCAGTCAGCTGAGGCCAACCTGTCACCCTTATTCTGGGTTAAGTCTGGGCATGGAGTACAAACAAACATCCACATTCTATAAAATTGCTAGTGTGCACCTGCCAGGGAAGGGATCAACTCTAATATGGAGACAAAGTGGACATTGTTACGAGCAAGCTAATACACCCATCACAAAATGTAATCATGTCAATTCAGTTATATACACAGTGGCATTATTCACTGTGACTAAGAGCTTCGGAAGCTTTTATCCAGGTCTACAGAATATGTATTTTGCCAGATGGAACCAAAAGGGGCGGGGTACATCTGTTGCTCTAGGATTTACAAATAACTCCACAGGTTTACTTTGAAACTCAGTGACATTTGTTTCATGAATGTTAATGGCCAACAATACATGTATGCTCCCATGACAAAATACAGAAGGCAGGGCACAGCAAGTGAGGGAGACAGAAGCAGAGAAGGTCTTTCAGCAAAGCATAACCAAAATCCTCCAACCCACTCTTAACACCAAGATGTCAGCAGAGGCAGATAAGGCTGTGGTGGCACCACAGAGCAGCAGGGATCAACGAAAATAAATTAGCAGCAGACAGCAGGTTATACAACACATCTTTATTGAAACAGTCTCCCAAGGAGTAACATCAGCTTACAAAGAGGATGGAAAAAAAACAAACATGTAATGCAATGAGAACCAAAAGCACCAGGGAAAAGTGGTTGACAGGGCTGGGCAGTGACAGAAAATATAAAAGATTCTCATGGATTGGACCGACAGTTGCAGGGGTTTTTTGCATTTATTTTGTACAAAAAATAAATTAATGAAATCTTTCAAGTTTACAGGAATATCTATTTGTTGTTTCAAACACAGACTTGCTGATAAATCTAAATGCTGTGGATTTCAGCTTTACATGTGTTAAAACAAAAGTATCTTAGACATACCAAAGCAGGCTTACTCTGATAAATAGGCTTGGAGAAATGAGAAGATAGATGAGAAAAGAAAAAACTTTTTTTTATAAACGTGAGCTGGGGCAAACATTCATAATATCTGAATGTTCAATGTGGCGGAAGTTGACAATCCTTTAAGCGCTTTAGGATCGCATCGCTTGAGCATTACCTCGAGAGCAACCCCGAGGTCCCTGGGCTGCTCCCCGCTTGTAGCCTGGTTGATATCCCTCCTGTAGAAACAACAGGTCATTCAGAAAGACTTATACAGCACCTTCATGACAGCATCTGGGACAACAACTCACACAATCCTAATGCAAGGGTCAAGTGTCTTCTAGTCACTAGGACCTAAATGGTTGGCTGTGCCCTTCCTTACCCGTTGGTAGGTGCTGTTGGAGTAGTCCCGGGGTGCAGTGCTGAACTGGGCCTGTTGCCCATAACCATTGTTTGGAGCGTTCGAGAAGGGAGGGCGATAGCCATCATATCCTCCTGAGGAAGACAACCATTTATGCTGTTAACACCATAATAAATCCCTCCTGTATGAAAGTATGTCCCTTACAGTAAATCAGCTTGAGCTCATACCTCTGAAACCGTTAGAGGATCCTCGGTATCCATTGATCATGCCCCGTGGGTTCCTGGGGCCTCCGCGAGACACGGCCCCCCTGCTGTTATAGAAGGACTGGCCTTGCCGCCCAAAGCCTGGCCCCTGCACCTGGTGGCCCGCTGCCGACGACATCACTTGGTCTTGGGTGTGGAAGCCTCCTACAGCTGAGAACATTATAAGGGTCATTAACATTTGACCTTTCTGATCATGCCCTTAGACCCAAGGTCTACTGCTCCTGATTCTGCTCGTCTAAATCACATCCTCAACAGACACCCCCAGTCCCTCTCTCACCGGACTGTAGAGTGTCCTGCTGGATGTCAGGCTCCTCCACGGAGTGCTCCGCCTGGCTACTGAAGCCCTGGCCGTAGCCACTGGGGAACTGCTTCAGACCGTCTGCTTCGTTAGTGGGGGGCACGGGGGCATTCAGGTTGAACACCTTAGGGACACAATACAACCAGAGGAAAGCTTTCATTTAGAGATGCCAGATACCCATGCAGGACAACAGCAAAACACCACTAACAGATTGTAGTCTGATTATTGAGCATACCGTACATACTGTTCAAGGTTTGCAAAAATAAAGTTAATCAGCTTAGAGTTGATTATAAAGCTTTATGTAGACATGGGGGCAGACAAGAAGAGCATTCTGTTCTGCTCTGACAGAAAGGGGGGTGGGGAGGGGGGTATGGGGTGAAGCTTAGTTTTGAGAAATGTAGGCCAACACTGGAATTCTACTTATTAATTCAGTTGATGTCCCAATCAGTTTTCTCATTATCCTTGCAAAGTAAATCTGGTATTACTGTTGTGTGACAGTGTGTACTACTTATTTTCTTCCTGTCGTAAGACACATTATGAATGTGTGGTAAGTGATTAGAGTTAAGTGGGTTATATGACGGTTTTGTTCAAGTGAAGCGATGTCAGTTAAGTCCTCCATTAACAAAGCCTACCGCTTGCATGGACTGGAATGGTGCTGCGTTGACATTGATGCCGCCGCTGTGGGGGGTGGAGACGGGCGGGAAGGCAGAGGGCAAGGAGGACAGGGCGGGGGACTGCTCAGACGACAGGGACATCGAGGCCTGGTTTAGGGAGGGGGCGGGGCGTGGTTGGGAGACAGAGACGTCACATACTTCAATGGTTTTCACAGACACTTCAGGACAGGCAGGTAGGATGAGTGTTAACCATCTCTCACACTACCCAATAACAACCAAGCATAGAGAAGCTCCACCACCCAACCACACACACAGCCAGGGGGGTAGAGGAGGGTGGAGCAGAGGGCACCTTGGGGAGGGAGGGTTTACCTGGATGTGGTCGATGCCGTCTGTCTGTGGCCGGGGCTCTGCTGTGTGGGAGGGCTGGTAGAGAGGCGCTGTGGAGGAGTAGGCATCCGGTGTAGGGGAGACCATGAGGACCTGGGGAGGGAAGGGGGAGAATAAGGGAAGGTTCACATAGTACCCTTGCCATTTAAATAAGTCTGCTCCGGTATCGAGTCTTGGGGATCACTCCTATCAGAATTCTGTTCAAGTATCATTATTGCTACTTACTTGTGTAGATTCAGGAACTGAGCTTGGTTGAGCAAGTCTGGATTCTGAATGAACTGTACACAAGATAAATATAACATGGTTTGTTGGTAAAACAGCTAAGAGCAACAACAAAATAAACAGACAAAACTCAAGAGTATATAAGCAGTACCACACTAACTGGACAGTTTATTAGGTACACCACCCCGCTCACGAAAATAAATCGCTCCTACAGACAATGAGTCACATGGCCTGCTATATAAAGCAGGCAGACAAGCATCCAGATACTATTCGATTATCCTTTAGAATGGGAAAAATAAGTGACCTAAGAGACTGAGCATGGCATGATTGTCGATGCCAGGCCCGCCGGATGCAGTATCTCAGAAATGGCTGGCCTCCTGGTCTTTTCATGCACGACGGTGTCTAGGGGTTACCAAGAATGGTGCGACAAACAAAAAACATCCAGTCTGCAGCAGTCCTGTGGGCAAAAACAGCTCATTGATGAGAGGTCAAAGGAGGATGGCAAGAATCGTGCAAGCTAACAGGCGGGCCACAGAGACAAATAACGTTACAGTATAACAGTGGTGTGCAGAACGGCATCTCGGAATGAACTCGGCAGTCCTTGTCACAGATGGGCTAGTGCAGCAGATGACCACTCCTATCAGCTAAAAACAAGAAGCGTGTCCAGTGGGCATGCGATCACCATTAAGGAGTGGAAATACATTGCCTGGTCCGACGAATACTGGTTCTTGTTGCAACATACTAATTGGCATCATCAGGATTTGGCGTACGTAGCATGAGTCCATGGACCCATCCAGCCTGGTGTGGGGACTGTTTTCCTGGCACACGTTAGGTCCCTTGATACCAATGGAGCAACGAACATTTCCTACACCTTGTAGAATCCACTCCCCAAAGAATTCAGGCTGTTCTAGAAAAAAGGGGGGAGCTGATCCAGTACTAGATGGGTGCACCTAATAAACTGTCAGTGAGTGTAGAAGCGAACATGTGAGGATTACAGCCTCAGTGGTGGTGTTGGTCAGAGGAGAGTTAAAACAGAATGTGATATACTAACACTTACCCATCTGCTGCAGGTCCACGCTCTGTGCAGGCTTCATGGGCTGGGCCAACACGATGGCTGGGTCCAGGGCATGGCCATCAAACTCCAACATGGAGTCCTGTGGAAGGAAGCACATGGGTCAGCATGAACAAGAGACCAAACAGGATCCGATAAGGCACCCAGCGCAGGACCATAGGGGGCAGTTGGAAGGACCATCACCTGCATGAAGTTATAGGTCCCCTGCATCTGGGCCATGAGGTCCTGTACGACCTGCTTCCGGACCACGGGGTCAGGCGTGTGGGAGACTGGGTTCACAGTGTGGGGCTCAGGGGTCATCTGGGGAGGAGGCTGGTGCTGGAGGACGTTGACCACCTAAAGACACAGGGACAGATTTAACCTGTTAAGCCTATAGGGGCGCTATTTCATTATTGGATAAAAAAACGTGCCCGTTTTAAGCGCAATATTTTGTCACGAAAAGATGCTCGACTATGCATTGACAGCTTTGGAAAGAACACAGTCTAACGTTTCCAAAACTGCAAAGATATTATCTGTGAGTGCCACAGAACTCATTCTACAGGTGAAACCAAGATGAAACGTCAAACAGGAAATGAGCAGAATCTCTGAAGCTCTGTTTTCAAATGTCTCCTTATATGGCTGTGAATGCAGCAGGAACGACCATGTGCTTTCTGTGGTTTCTTCAAGATGTCTGCAGCATTGTGACGTATTTGTAGGCATATCATTGGAAGATTGGCCATAAGAGACTACATTTTCCAGGGGTCCGCCCAGTGGCCTTTGTCTAAATTAGTGCGTAATCTCCAGTTGCGGTCATTTTGTCCTGGGATTCAGAACGGAACGCACACTTCCACGAAGGATATATCATCGAAGAGATATGTGAAAAACACCTTGAGGATTGGTTCTAAACAACGTTTGCCATGTTTCAGTCGATATTATGGAGTTAATTTGGAAAAAAGTTCTGCGTAATTGATGACTGGATTTTCGTTTTTTTTTGGTAGCTAAACGTGACGCGCCAAACGGAGCGATTTCTCCTAAACAAATAATCTTTCAGGAAAAACTGAACATTTGCTATCTAACAGAGTCTCCTCATTGAAAACATCTGAAGTTCTTCAAAGGTAAATTATTTTATTTGAATGCTTTTCTGGTTTTTGTGAAAGTGTTGCCTGCTAAATGCTAACGATAATGCTAACGCTAAATGCTACGCTAGCTAGCTACTGTTACACAAATGATTGTTTTCCTATGGTTGAGAAGCATATTTTGAAAATCTGAGATGACAGTGTTGTTAACAAAAGGCTACGCTTGAGAGGTAGCATATAGCATATAGCGTAATGGTAATGAGCTTGAGTCTGTATTCACGATCCCGGATCCGGGATGGGTAGATCAGAGGTTAAACCCAGCTGATGACACCATTGGGCCATGGCGTTACTTGTTGAACCCTAAAAGATTCTGTTTTTGACTGTGTGATATGACAAATGATATGAAAGGTGTAGACATGCAGCATACCTGGACCTCTGCTGTCCACTCCTCTACTTGGTCGTTGCCAGTGCTGCTGTATGTGGTTTCTGGAATGAACTGTCTGTTTACAAACTACACAAATAAACATAAGATCACTTAGATTAGATTCCAATAGGTAAGGTAAACCAGAGAATTCCAAACTTTACAGCAGTTAAGAGTCAGGGTAGAGATTGAACTCACCTCTGTGGCTTCTACTTCAATGGCCTCTGTGTATTCTTCAGTAACTGTTCCCTCTGTAAAAGGAATACACTCTGATTAATATCCACTCATCCAGGTCCACACACTCAGACCAATGTTAGACCAATTGTAACATGAGTTCCCCTCAGATGATAATTTCGTCAGCTGCGTGATTAACATCTGTCTTAAAACGTATTAGTAATTGAGAGATACTGCGACAAAAGTCTCCAACCTCGCAATAGGAAACATTCAGCCAAAGCGAAGAAGTTTAGAGCACTGCCTTCGCCCAATCCTGATACATCCAAATAGCCAGCGCCAAAAACCAAAAAAATAAAACTTAACTAATGGTGCTCATTTAGTCCTGGCAGATTCTCAGTCTACACAGAGATCCTGGTTACCTGGTGCTGCAGGCTGCTCCCCGCCCCCAGACAACTCATGCGCCACAGACTGCTCCTGCTGCTGCTCCTCCTCCTCCTCTTCCTCCTCCTCCTCCTCCTCTTTTTCACACACTCCGTTCTGATGCGTTTGTGCGCTATCAAAATAGCCACTCAGCAGCACCTTGTCCAGGGTCTCCTTCAGTGCCTTGTCTATAGGAAAGGGGCAGATCATATTCAGAACGCATTAGAAATGAAACGTTTGTGTTGTGCAACAAACTCAGTCAATAGGCCGGTCTATGCTTGGTATAATCATAGCTGTGACCCATTCCACAGCACCATGCCAGGCCTGGCCAAGATCCACAGCTCGAATCACTTTAATAACCTACAAGTATTTATAATCCACAATGCCATATGATCCACCACAAAGTTGTTGCTGGAACATGTGGGGTGGATGCTCAGCATTTGTGGAATGACAGGTGTCCTGTGTCTGGGCTGGCACTACCCCTCAAAGCCCACTGGCCTAACCCCAGTTCACCCCAACCACCCAGAAAAGCACTTCCCCTTATACATGTTCTGCTAACATGGACTGTATGTCCAGCAAGCCATTTGTGCTTCAAGGGGCTGGAAGGGCTTTAGTCATAACACTGCTCCCAGTTGAGCCAGCTCAGAAATGTCCTTCCAAGCTCTTCTTTTCCCCAAAATCTAAAGATAAGCCCCAAGATACTCAGTATACAGATGGGGGTGTGGGTAACTAATTAAACAAGCCAAAGCCTACATGTACAGAGTAAATGCATTGAGAGCTACTTCAGAAGTGTTAGAAACATACATGTGGTTCCTGCCACAGCCTGGTCTCTGCCCTCTAGCAGTTCCCATAGGTGTAGGGAGGCCTCCTCATACTGGTCAGTCAACCTGGAGAACAGGGTAGGACATTTACAACATGCATACAATCATATTACGTCACTCCATCAAAAAAAGAGAAGCAAAAAGGTTTGTACCTGACGTCATGGTCCCGTTCCGGGCCCACGAGCTTGTAGAAACTGTCCAGTGCGGTGAGGTTAGAGTCAGTGAGCAGGGGGGAACCTGCAGCGAGCTGTTTCAGGTCCTGCCTCGTCTGCTCATCCCCCAGTCGGTCAAGCAGGAACTGCAGCTCCAGCACAGCCTTCAGCCGCCTCTGCTCCGTCTCCTCCCGCTGCAGCTGCTCCCTCCGGGCAGACTTCTTCACTGCTTTCTGAATCTGCAAGGAAACGGGGAAGGAGTTGTCACTGCACTATGGCCACAGTGACTGAGAAACAGCACCTAATAAATACAGTGAGTGTGGTCATAGTGACCAGAATGAAACTTTGAGACAGAACTCACCTCCTGCCCCAAAGACAGGAAGCTCTTCTGCAACTCCCTTGCAAAATCCAAGTTGTTGGTCACTTCCTGGAACTTAGTTAAGGCATCCTACAGATGAGACAAGAGAGGGAATGAACATTAAATATGTTTTGTTAGCTGTGTCACAGATCAAAACGACAAACACCACAGTATAAAATCAATGGAAAGCTGAAGAATGAAAGATTATAGTACATATGCAACAGGTTAAACAATCAAGTTCACAATTGAAGTTCCCTGAGATAACATCAACCCAGACCCGTGTCTGGTACATACCAGCTGATCCTGGTTCAACCGTTCTCCTTTATTTTTCTTGGCCTGGTAGTCATCCAGCTTGCCCTATAGAAATATGGCACATTTAATAAGGGTTACGAGACGGTCTGCTGAGATTCTTTCTGCAGAAATATACTATATCTATTAAGTGCTGTGATTCTAACGCCAAATAAAAGTCACAGGTTAATGATTGATTACACCAACTAAATTTGTCTGTAGCTGTAATCTTAGCCTTAATCTTAGTTACCAACTTTGAGACAAAGTCAATGCATGGTCATAAAGCAGACAATTTTCCCAGACAAGAGAGACATCCCGAATTGCTCTTCAGTTGGGTCTCAAGCAACAACTAAGCATGAAACAACCTATTCTTTTTGGGAGGTATCTGAAAGCATGCTTAGATTAAAAAAAAGGAAACATTGTTACCTTTTTCTTTTCCATGTTGCGGACTTTCTTGTCTATCACCTGCAGGACCTGCTTCATGGCCTCAGACTGGGTCCCAGAACCCAACTCTGGGCTGGAGGACTGAACAGCATTGTGGCCAACTGTTGCTGAAGGCATCTGATGAGAAGACAGAAAATTATGTGTAGCAGTCATTATTAGTGAAGGCTACACAACACTGAGGCTGTAATTGAATACAATAAAGATTAAAATATGTTGATTAAAACAGTTTGCCAATGCATGGTGCTGTAAACAACAAAGGCCGGAACAATGACGTTACATTGTTGACCACACAAGTGGTCAGAGACATTTTATATAAAAACATTTTTTAAATCAACATGGGGTACTACCCATTAATGTTCCTTGGCGAAAAACTAAGACCTATGAATCACTTTGGATAATATGTCGGTTTGCAGGGTGATTTATGTCAACCGCTAACGTTCGCTAACTCGTTACGTTAGTTATAATTCAATAGCTAGTACCTAGCTAACTAACGACGTTAGTATTCCCAGATTTTTTTTGCCATAAGCCAACTAAGAAGCTGAAGCCGGGGAAGGCACAGGAAAAAGTGGATAAATTGCAAGTCCTTTGTGAGCCGAGGGACTGTCAGCCGAGCATTGGCCATTGAACCGCATAAACGTTACCTGCCAAACTAACGTTAGCATAGCTACACTACTCATCTTCCATCAACATCAAATAAACTATTCCGACAAAACACTTGATATAGCTACCTACATGTCGTCACAAGTATAACGTGTATGCCATTTGAAAACAGATGGTCATAAATGAGGCTTAAACTTGAATCCCATCCCACAACAACCCACACCCAGCTACAAGGCTAGCTGAGCTACATTTAGCTAGCTAACGTTCGCTAGTTTCATTTTCTCCTCGCATTGTTACCGAGACCGGCGTTAGCTAGCTGGCAACGCGAATCACTTAGATGCGAGATAGAAATCGATAGCTGACTAGCTAATTAGTTAGCTAACGACACTCGAGAAAAAAATATGAACTACATTTATATGAACAACAGCCATCACACTAGTTTGTTGAAATGTACCTTGCTAATGTGGTCACTGAACTTGGATTCCGTTAAATCAATTGGATGACAGGACAATGCTAGATAGAGACGACTTTAGTCAGAGGCTAGCCTAGCTCGCTAACTTAGCTAGCAAAATTATTTCTGAATTTGACGCTGACAACATCCACTTACCTTAAGGCTATCTGTCTTTGTTCGTCGTCTGACGTTGTAGTTTTAGCTCTATATATTTCGTGTAACTTGTATGTTATTTTGTATCGACAATGGTGTTCTGCCTCCACGGCCTCACCGAGAACTATACACTATACTGCTGGCAGGCTACAGATGCTAACGAGACACGAGAACAGGGTCGGGTGGCTTCAAGGCCCCGTTGGTAGTCCTAGAATTGCCTGAGTTCATCTTGGTAGATTGACAGATTTAACTAGAATCAGTCCTCAACAACATTGCCTATTTAATTGCAGACTAATTATTATGGAAGCTGTATGACAGATTTAGGTAAGCATTTTTATGCAAGTCAATTTGTATTGAATCCCAAATGTATTGCAAGCCATTTACTGAATCCCAAATTTATTTAAGCCATTCTTCTCTGCTTTGAAAAGGACAATAGATTATCTTTTGCAGATCTATCGAATGATTACGTCTAAATAATATCACAGTTTCTAAACCCAAAGGCGCAAAACCGCGAGACTCCCGGGAACAGTTGCCAAACAGACCAGGCCAGGATTTGAGAAGTGAAAAAATATTCCTTAGTTAAGTTTCTCGAAATTTAAAGGCACAACCTTGATTCGAGCCAATGTCGTTAGTAGTTGAACTCCAACCCCGTGAAAGTGACAAACTGACACGTTTTCATTTGTGTCAAAAACAACTATATATCGAAGAAGTGCATTTGAGGGCATGTACACGGATGACGTGTTTCTATGCATCAGTTTAGCTAAACAACGTCGCCATGACATCGCCTACTAATGTGATCGGGGATTTATATTGGAGAAGCAGTGTTAGCCTATCTTCAAACTGTACTGTGTTTGATAATATTGTTCGCTAATAGTCGACAAATGTTTTATTAACAGGTGCCTGATAATCATTAAGTGATCATGTGTAGTAGGCCTAAATCAAATTGTATTTGCCACATGCTCCAAATACAACAGGTAAACTTAACCGTGAAGTGCTTGCTTATGAGTCCTTCCCAATGATGCAGTTAAAAATAACAAAACAAAGAAAAATGGTGACACAAGAGGAATGACTACACAAGAATGGAGCTAGAGTGCATTCGGAAAGTATTCAGAAACGTTGACTTTTTCCACGACAGCCTTATTCTAAAATGTATTCTATTGTTTTCCCCCCTTTCCCTCATCAATACTCGATAATGACAGAGCAAAAACCATATAAATGTACCTGCACTGTGATAGTCTCAGAGGTCCGTTAAAAGCGCAGAGAGCATCATGAAGAACAAGGAACACACCAGGCAGGTCCGAGATACTGTTGTGAAGAAGTTTAAAGCCGGATTTGGATACAAAAAGATTTCCCAAGCTTTAAACATCCCAAGGAGTACTGTGCAAGCAATAATATTGAAATGGAAGGAGTATCAGACCACTGCAAATCTACCAAGACCTGGCCGTCCCTCTAAACTTTCAGCTCATACAAGGAGAAGACTGATCAGAGATGCAGCCAAGAGGCCCATGATCACTCTGGATGAACTGCAGAGATCTACAGCTGAGGTGGGAGACTCTGTCCATAGGACAACAATCAGTCGTATATTGCATAAATCTGGCCTTTATGGAAGAGTGGCAAGAAGAAAGCCATTTCTTAAAGATATCCATAAAAAGTGTCGTTTAAAGTTTGCCACAAGCCACCTGGGAGACACACCAAACATGTGGAAGAAGGTGCTCTGGTCAGATGAAACCAAAATTGAACTTTTTGGCAACAATGCAAAACGTTATGTTTGGCGTAAAAGCAACACAGCTCATCACCCTGAACACACCATCCCCACTGTCAAACATGGTGGTGGCAGCATCATGGTTTGGGCCTGCTTTTCTTCAGCAGGGACAGGGAAGATGGTTAAAATGGATGGGAAGATGGATGGAGCCAAATACAGGACCATTCTGGAAGAAAACCTGATGTAGTCTGCAAAAGACCTGAGACTGGGACGGAGATTTGTCTTCCAACAAGACAATGATCCAAAACATAAAGCAAAATCTACAATGGAATGGTTCAAAAATAAACATATCCAGGTGTTAGAATGGCCAAGTCAAAGTCCAGACCTGAATCCAATCGAGAATCTGTGGAAAGAACTGAAAACTGCTGTTCACAAATGCTCTCCATCCAACCTCACTGAGCTCAAGCTGTTTTGCAAGGAGGAATGGGAAAAAATTTCAGTCTCTCGATGTGCAAAACTGATAGACATACCCCAAGCGACTTACAGCTGTAATCGCAGCAAAAGGTGGCGCTACAAAGTATTAACTTAAGGGGGCTGAATAATTTTGCACGCCCAATTTTCAGTTTTTGATTTGTTAAAAAAGTTTGAAATATCCAATAAATGTCGTTCCACTTCATGATTGTGTCCCACTTGTTGTTGATTCTTCACAAAAAAATACAGTTTTATATCTTTATGTTTGAAGCCTGAAATGTGGCATAAGGTCGCAAAGTTCAAGGGGGCCGAATACTTTCGCAAGGCACTGTACCTGCTGGAGCGCGTGCTACAGGTGGGTGATGCTATGGTGACCAGCGAGCTGAGATAAGGGGGGACTTTACCTAGCGTGGTCTTGTAGATGACATGGAGCCAGTGGGTTTGGTGACGAGTATGAAGCGAGGGCCAGCCAACGAGAGCGTACAGGTCGCAATGGTGGGTAGTATATGGGGCTTTGGGGACAAAACGGATTGCACTGTGATAGACTGCATCCAATTTGTTGAGTAGGGTATTGGAGGCTATTTTGTAAATGACATCGCCGAAGTCGAGGATTGGTGGTCAGTTTTACAAGGGTGTGTTTGGCAGCATGAGTGAAGGTTGCTTTGTTGCGGAATAGGAAGCCAATTCTAGATTTAACTTTGGATTGGAGATGTTTGATGTGGGTCTGGAAGGAGAGTTTACAGTCTAACCAGACACCTAGGTATTTGTAGTTGTCCACGTATTCTAACTCAGAGCCGTCCAGAGTAGTGCTGTTGGACAGGTGCAGGCAGCGATCGGTTGAAGAGCATGCATTTAGTTTTACTTTTTAAGTTTTACTTTTTACTATTTAAGAGCAATTGGAGGACACGGAAGGAGAGTTGTATGGCATTGAAGCTTGCCTGGAGGGTTGTTAACACAGTGTCCAAAGAAGGGCCAGAAGTATACAGAATATTGGAGGCCACTTTGTTCTTGGGGACCTTCAATGCTGCAGATGGGTTTTGGTGCCCTTCCCAGATCTGAGCCTCCACACAATCCTGTCTCGGAGCTCTACGGACAATTCCTTCAACCTCGTGGCTTGGTTTTTGCTCTGACATGCACTGTCAACTATGGGATCTTAAATAGACAGGGGTGTGCCTTTCCAAATCATGTCCAATCAATTTAAGTTACCTCAGGTGGACTCCAATCAAGTTGGAGAAACATCTCAAGGATGATCAATGGAAACAGGATGCACCTGAGCTCAATTTTGAGTCTCATAGCAAAGGTTCTGAATACTTATGCAAATAAGGTATTTCTGTTTTTATTTTTCTAAACATTTCTAATAACCTGTTTTCGCTTTGTCATTATGGGGTATTGTGTGTAGGGTATTTTGTGTGTATATTGAAAAATGTAATCCATTTTATAATAAGACTAATGCTACAAAATGGTCCACCACCCAAAGGACATCCAGCCAACTTAACACAACTGTGGGAAGCATTGGTGTCAACATGAGCCAGCATCTCTGTGGAATGCTTTCGACACCTTGTAGAGTCCATGCCCCAACAAATTGAGGCTGTTCTGAGAGCAAATAGTCTTGTGGGTGTGCATAGGGTTAGTGCAGAATGTCCGGTTAACTATTAATTAACTATTTAGCAGTCCTTATGGCTTGGAGGTAGAAGCTGTCTTGGAGTCTGTTGATCTGCAAGCCGTTGCTCTGGTCCTGTTTACGGGATGGTAAGCAGAGTGAACAGTCTATTGCTTGGGTGGCTGGAGTCTTTGGCAATTTTTCGGGCCAACTTCTGACACTGCCTGATATAGACGTCCTGGATGGCAGGGAGCTTGGGCCCCAAGGCCATTAGGAAGTTCTCTGCTGTCTGAAAATGATTCCGCATTACTCTTTAAATGTCAAAGGTGGCACAATAGCAGTGCCTGCAGTCAGAAGCAGTGTGATGTTTATGACCAAATAACTTTCTGGTACAGCATCAATGGTGATACACACTCATGCACCTAATCCACCACACACATACAAATATACAGGCACACAGATGTTCCTAGATACACTCATTCCCATACACACTTCACCCATATGAGAGGTGTCACGTATACACCCTCTCTGGTGTTCGAGTTCGCCATTCTGCTTGTTATTACGCACACCTGTCACCATCATTACGCGCACCAGCACCACATCAGACTCATCTGGACTCCATCACCTTCCTGATTACCTTCCCTATACCGGTCACTCACTTTGGTTCTTTCTCTAGGCATTATTTTTTCTGTTCCTGTGTTTAATGTCTGTACGCTACTCTTGTTATGTTCAATTTTGTTTATTTATTAAATACACTCCCTGTACTTATTTCCCGATTCTTAGCGTACACATTACAGAATAACGCTTCACCAAAGGGGAGCATTAGGGAGTGTTTTGTTTTTTTAGGTGATGTCGTGCCGGGTGCCGCTACTGGAGCAACCGCGGATGCCTCAGCTGGCTCGTCGGGTTTACAAGATTCAGTTGGCCCGTCAAGTGTCTGTGGCCGACGCTACCAAGGATGCCTCAGCTAGCTTGTCAGGCTCCCATGCCTCAGCTAGCTCGACAGGCTCCCATGCCTCAGCTAGCTCGACAGGTTCACAAGACTCGGATGGTTTGGCAGGCTCCCATGCCTCAACCGGCTCGACAGATTCCCGCGCCTCAGCAGAAGCAATTGGCCCAGTCCTGGTCCCTGTGACCATCCCTCTAGTCAGCGTCCTGTGGCTGGAGCCGTGCGTCAGGGAGGGGGTACTGTCACGTAAACTCCCTCTCCGGTGGTCGAGGTCACCAGTCTCCTTATTTTTACGCACACCTGTCATCATCGTTACGCTCACCAGCACCTCATCAGACTCACCTGGACTCCATCACCTTCCTGATTACCTTCCCTATCACTCCCATGGGTTCTTTCCCTTGGCGTTATTGTTTCTGCCACCCCAGAAGCCACATCTGCCTACCTCATGGGTCAGCCACACTGTAGCCTACCCTCCGATGGCTGCTCTGGCACCATAGCGATTATGACAGCAGGGTGAGACAATGATGTACTACTGCTCAGGTCAGAAACAGCAGGCAGGCTACTTGGTCATTGAACCCTGGGACCGTGATCTAATTCTAGATTTACCCATTTCAATTAAATTCCATGAGTTTTCCCACTCTGGCTATAAAGACATTGAGGTGATTTACAGTACTGTAAATTGATGGCCCTTGATTTCCAATAAAGAGTAACAAATGCTTAGCCACATTTTCATAGCTCGTTTTGATTTTCTTTGTATGTTATTAAACACTTATTCAACTAGTTTTATATATTTTTCTGATCAAATAATGCAGCCCACATGTTGTTAAACAGCTCTTGATGTGCCTATGCCAGAAATAGTGGGTGGTTTGTGATGACATTCAGTATCTCTCCCTTCAGTCTCTTTCTATCTCCCTCTCTGTATCCTGGATCATGGTTTGATACACAGCAATGCTGCTGAGACGTCTGTCTGTCCAGGTCGGTGTGATACAGCGATCTATGCCTTGGACAACACAAGAACAGTGAGCAATAACATACTCAAATGTAAAATAGTCCTGAAGACACACCGTGCCGCCACACACAAGCAGCTGTTGTCTCTTCCCCATCGTTGGGGTTTGGAACAGCTGTATGTCTCTCCTGTCTTCTGTTAATTTATGTGTTTGTTATTCTTCAATGTAGTCTGGTTTGGCGCAGATCTTCTTACTGTCTAATCTTTAAGATGGATGGCCAGAGATATGAGAGTCTGTGTGAGATCTGCTCCCCTTATTGACCAAAACTCATTATTTATGGATAAAAACTAACTACACCCCTGATATTGAGGGTAAAATGTACTGTAATTTGATTAAGGAGGAGCAGTAAGAGACTGTTAATTTCAAACTGGCATTACTAACACATCTGGGCCCTGAGAGATGCTTGAGAACCTTCCATAAGAGCTGAATTGATGATCTGAATATTGTCCCCTGACAGAAAGCGCTTGCGCAACTGTTGAGCTGTGCTTTGATAGGCTATTTATGGAAGCTGCTGTGGATGGATGTAAAAAAGAGAATACATCTGAAAAGAGAATCGAGTCTGTCTTGTGGTTAAAAAGGCTTTCATGTGGAATTAAGTTGAAGCTCAAATCATTCCCCATTACCTTTCCCCTGCTTGTGCCTGTCATGGGAGCTTCTCCATCTGAGCGCCCTGTGTCACTGACAGCTCCTAAAGAGCCCCGCCCCCATCTGACATCCCCTCCTCAGGCTCCAGTTCTAGTAATCCTTCTCTTTCTCTGAGCCAGTGAGTGAATGATCACAGCTCTCTCTCGCTCTGCCTGTCTCTCTGTCTCTCGCTCTTCTGGAACACTGCTGAGAAAGATAATTGCATCCATGGTTGCTATGTTTTTGGTTTTGCACGTGAGGTCTCTGAAAATGTTTAAGTGTCGTAATTGGGGGAGTTGGAGAAACAGCGCTAACAGACATAAATAAATGGTTAGCGTTTGGCTTGTGAAAGGATCACGACCACATGAGAGGGATGATGTCCTCTTTGTGTGCAAAGAGGGAGGAAAGAAGTGAAAGAAGGAATGAAAATAGAATGAGTACTGAACTGGCTCCATCCACAAAATGAACGGTTCCAGAATTCTGTCCCTTTGCCTAGGTATGAGGATGGCTCTGTATGTGTGCATGCACCAGGAGGGTACATAGCCTGGCATACACATCAGAGAAACTCATGTCTGATTATAAATTGTAGCATACCAAATGGTTACTCAGCATAACGACTGCCTATACAGTGGGGCAAAAAAGTATTTAGTCAGCCATTTAAAAAGATGAGAGAGGCCTGTAATTGTCATCATAGGTATACTTCAACTATGACAAAATGAGCATTTATTTTCTCCAGAAAATCACATTGTAGGATTTTTAATGAATTTATTTGCAAATGATGGTGGAAAATAAGTATTTGGTCACCTACAAACAAGCAAGATTTCTGGCTCTCGCAGACCTGTAACTTCTTCTTTAAGAGGCTCCTCTGTCCTCCACCTGTATTAATGGCACCTGTTTGAACTTGTTATCAGTATAAAAGACACCTGTCCACAACCTCAAACAGTCACACTCCAAACTCCACTATGGCCATGACCAAAGAGCTGTCAAAGGACACCAGAAACTAAATTGTAGACCTGCACCAGGCTGGGAAGACTGAATCTGCAATAGGTAAGCAGCTTGGTTTGAAGAAATCAACTGTGGGAGCAATTATTAGGAAATGGAAGACATACAAGACCACTGATAATCTCCCTCGATCTGGGGCTCCACGCAAGATCTCACCCCGTGTGGTCAAAATGATCACAAGAACGGTGAGCAAAAATCCCAGAAGCACAAGGGGGGATCTAGTGAATGACCTGCAGAGAGCTGGGACCAAAGTAACAAAGCCTACCATCAGTAACACACTACGCCGCCAGGGACTCAAATCCTGCAGTGCCAGACGTGTCCCCCCTGCTTAAGCCAGTACATGTCCAGGCCCGTCTGAAGTTTGCTAGAGAGCATTTGGATGATCCAGAAGAAGATTGGGAGAATGTCATATGGTCAGATGAAACCAAAATATAACTTTTTGGTAAAAACTCAACTCGTCGTGTTTGGAGGACAAAGAATGCTGAGTTGCATCCAAAGAACACCATACCTACTGTGAAGCATGGGGGTGGAAACATCATGCTTTGGGGCGTTTTTTCTGCAAAGGGACCAGGACGACTGATCCGTGTAAAGGAAAGAATGAATGGGGCCATGTATCGTGAGATTTTGAGTGAAAACCTCCTTCCATTAGCAAGGGCATTGAAGATGAAACGTGGCTGGGTCTTTCAGCATGACAATGTTCCCAAACACACTGCCCGGGCAACGAAGTGGCTTCGTAAGAAGCATTTCAAGGTCCTGGAGTGGCCTAGCCAGTCTCCAGATCTCAACCCCATAGAAAATCTTTGGATGGAGTTGAAAGTCCGTGTTGCCCAGCAACAGCCCCAAAACATCACTGCTCTAGAGGAGATCTGCATGTAGGAATGAGCCAAAATACCAGCAACAGTGTGTGAAAACCTTGTGAAGACTTACAGAAAATGTTTGACCTCTGTCATTGCCAACAAAGGGTATATTGTAAGTATTGAGATAAACTTTTGTTATTGACCAAATACTTATTTTCCACCATAATTTGCAAATAAATTCATTAAAAATCCTACAATGTGATTTTCTGGATTTTTTTTCTCATTTTGTCTGTCATAGTTGAAGTGTACCTATGATGAAAATTACAGGCCTCTCTCATCTTTTTAAGTGGGAGAACTTGCACAATTGGTGACTGACTAAATACTTTTTTGCCCCACTGTATAGCCTATCTCTCATAGAGTTTGCTGTCTCCTAAGGGGGCAACACCCACCCAGTCCCTCTGTTGTGAATGGATATGGCCATGAATCCGCAACACAGAACCCCTGTGTTACCCTCCTGTTGAAAGTGCTTGGAGACACCTGTCTTCAGTCAGGCCATTGAACAAGTGCACAGGCCTGACACACGTCTGCCCCAAATAAAACCCTCTGTCGCTGGAGTTCATCGAGTCTCAGATGGAAAGCCACGAGAGACTTCTGTTTTCATCATAGCTTCCAGAGTATAAACAGAATGTAAACCTCTAATAAACGACATGAAGGGCGTCTGGTTCCAATCGCAGGTCTTTCCCGGAGCCTGAGAGGGCTGAGCCTGAGAGAAACTGAACCCTGTTGAGACAGAGGAGCGTTTATTTAAGAGATCATGTCTGTTACATCACTACTCCATCACTATTCAGCAGCCATTCAGGACAGTAGTGGATCACAGAGTCAACGGATGAGCCTCATGGAAAATGAGGTAAAGACGATGAACTAGACCAGTGTGTTTGTCTGAAGTCAGACACAAACTGAACAATTGGAGATTCGCCTGTTGATAGCTCCTATAGACAGAAGATGGCGCTAATATCACAGATTGGGAGGAGAGAAGCGAAACTGCACAGTTTGTGAGAGACACAAGAGGAGGGAAATAGAGGAACCGGTAGGGACAGTAACCGCAAGTGTTACTCGATATTCATGTCCTGATGTATTTGAAACACTATATTGGCAATAATTAATCCTACATCTGACTTATTCCTTTATCTATTATTTTTCTTGCCTTACTTTCTCTCATAGTCCTAGTTGATGAATCAGATGGCCAGAGAAGGGTTGTCTGAAGAGTCAGATTTAGGATGTCTAACACTTTGAATCAATTGGTGAAGGACCTGCGAGTACATGGAGCTTTTCAGGCCTCCAGAGCACCAGACATCTCAACAGTGATCCCCAGAGTCTGGCCCTCTCCTGGGCTGCCGGAGACAGGGGAGGTGGGAGTTTATGGATCCCCAGCTCCTCTCTCTGATGTGGGCCGCTGAGTAATGGTCATACATCCTTCAGCGCTCTTCTCCTGCTGCACATTCTGACTGGATTAAATACGTGCAGAGGATTTATAGGCTGAAAAACCACAGGAGCCCCACAAACACTTCAGCCCAACTCCACTCTCAGTGCAGCCTAGACGGGTGCAGGAATTCAACAGCTGCCCCGCCGGTTACTCCTCTCTTCTCCTCTCCCTTTCACAATGTGTCTCTGTGTCTCTCCTCACCTCTCCTTTACTTTCTGCCTTTTCTAGGTTCTCTCCATTATCAGCTCTCCATATTATTTTGTATTTCCTACATCTCGTATGAATCTCTCTGGTTCCACTCATAGTTCTACAGCTGCACCATCGAGAGCATCTTGACTGGCTGCATCACCGGTTGGTATGGCTGAGCTCCCTGCCACCCAGGACCTCAATATTAGGCGGTGTCAGAGGATGGCAAGAAAAATTGCATAAGACATCAGCCACCCAAGCCATAGACTGTTCATCTGCTACCATCCTGCAAATGGTACTGAAGCATCGGCTCTCCGACCAACAGGCTCCGAGACAGCTTCTACCCCCAAGTCATAAGACTGCTAAATAGTTATTTAAATGGTTACCCAGACTATCTGCACTAACACCATCTTGCTTGCACTGACTCTATGCATACTCATAAGACTATATATACACTATATACACTACACAAACCCATACACACACACACTGAAACACTTTCTCACTCATCAAATGCTAGCCCTACTCTGTTCTTTAATTTAGTAGTATTATTATCTATCCTGATGCCTAGTACCTTTTACTCTACCTTTATGTACATATCTACCTCAAATATCTCGTACCCCTGCACAGTAATATTGTACTAGTACTCCCTGTATATAGCTTAATTCTTGTGTATTTTATTCCTCTTGGGTTACAATATTTTAAAAAAATCCTTGGTAAGGGCTCGTAAGTACTTTTTTTGCCTTTACCTCCCTTATCTCACCTAATTTTCTCACATTGTATATAGACTTATTTTTCTACTGTATTATTGACTGTATGTTTGTTTTACTCCATGTGTACAGTGCCTTGCGAAAGTATTCGGCCCCCTTGAACTTTGCGACCTTTTGCCACATTTCAGGCTTCAAACATAAAGATATAAAACTGTATTTTTTTGTGAAGAATCAACAACAAGTGGGACACAATCATGAAGTGGAATGACATTTATTGGATATTTCCAACTTTTTTAACAAATCAAAAACTGAAAAATTGGGCGTGCAAAATTATTCAGCCCCTTTACTTTCAGTGCAGCAAACTCTCTCCAGAAGTTCAGTGAGGATCTCTGAATGATCCAATGTTGACCTAAATGACTAATGATGATAAATTCAATCCACCTGTGTGTAATCAAGTCTCCGTATAAATGCACCTGCACTGTGATAGTCTCAGAGGTCCGTTAAAAGCGCAGAGAGCATCATGAAGAACAAGGAACACACCAGGCAGGTCCGAGATACTGTTGTGAAGAAGTTTAAAGCCGGATTTGGATACAAAAAGATTTCCCAAGCTTTAAACATCCCAAGGAACACTGTGCAAGCAATACTATTGAAATGGAAGGAGTATCAGACCACTGCAAATCTACCAAGACCTGGCCGTCCCTCTAAACTTTCAGCTCATACAAGGAGAAGACTGATCAGAGATGCAGCCAAGAGGCCCATGATCACTCTGGATGAACTGCAGAGATCTACAGCTGAGGTGGGAGACTCTGTCCATAGGACAACAATCAGTCGTATATTGCACAAATCTGGCCTTTATGGAAGAGTGGCAAGAAGAAAGCCATTTCTTAAAGATATCCATAAAAAGTGTTGTTTAAAGTTTGCCACAAGCCACCTGGGAGACACACCAAACATGTGGAAGAAGGTGCTCTGGTCAGATGAAACCAAAATTGAACTTTTTGGCAACAATGCAAAACGTTATGTTTGGCGTAAAAGCAACACAGCTGAACACACCATCCCCACTGTCAAACATGGTGGTGGCAGCATCATGGTTTGGGCCTGCTTTTCTTCAGCAGGGACAGGGATGATGGTTAAAATTGATGGGAAGATGGATGGAGCCAAATACAGGACCATTCTGGAAGAAAACCTGATGGAGTCTGCAAAAGACCTGAGACTGGGACGGAGATTTGTCTTCCAACAAGACAATGATCCAAAACATAAAGCAACATCTACAATGGAATGGTTCAAAAATAAACATATCCAGGTGTTAGAATGGCCAAGTCAAAGTCCAGACCTGAATCCAATCGAGAATCTGCGGAAAGAACTGAAAACTGCTGTTCACAAATGCTCTCCATCCAACCTCACTGAGCTCGAGCTGTTTTGCAAGGAGGAATGGGAAAAAAATTCAGTCTCTCGATGTGCAAAACTGATAGAGACATACCCCAAGCGACTTACAGCTGTAATCGCAGCAAAAGGTGGCGCTACAAAGTATTAACTTAAGGGGGCTGAATAATTTTGCACGCCCAATTTTTCAGTTTTTGATTTGTTAAAAAAGTTTGAAATATCCAATAAATGTCGTTCCACTTCATGATTGTGTCCCACTTGTTGTTGATTCTTCACAAAAAAATACAGTTTTATATCTTTATGTTTGAAGCCTGAAATGTGGCAAAAGGTCGCAAAGTTCAAGGGGGCCGAATACTTTCGCAAGGCACTGTAACTCTGTGTTGTTGTATGTGTCGAACTGCTTTGCTTTATCTTGGCCAGGTCGCAATTGTAAATGAGAACTTGTTCTCAACTTGCCTACCTGGTTAAATAAAGGTGAAATAAATAAAGTAAGCATTTCACAGTAAAGTCTACACCTGTTGTATTCACCACATGTGACCAGGTGTGGCAGGGGGGGAAAAGAAAGAGTGTTAGAGAGAGATAAGGAATCGCTAGATTTTAGCTAATTTAAAACACTGTTAAAACCAAGGGACTCCTTATCTCTCTCTCTCTCACGCTCTTGTCCCCCCTCACATCTCTCTTTCTCTCTCTCTCTCTCCCTCTCTGCGGAGGTAAAGGCAGGATCTTCAACTCCTCGAGTCGTTTGGGGATGTGTGTACCCCACCAAGAGTCTCCCTTAAATTAGCCAAACTACATTGATAATTCATGGGCCATATGTGCAGCAGAGAGAGATGAAAAACAAAGTCCACGGTTGTATCTACCCATCGTTATCATTATTATACAAGGCCCATTTTATGCACCATCATGCAAATACAGTGAGGTTTTGGTTGGGGGCTGGTTCAGAATTGCTTACAATTCCATGCATTAATCTGTTTTTAGGATCTCAGCTCAATATGATGTATTCCCTAGCTTTAGATTTCAAACCCAAATCAACCATGTTCTGGATTTCAGATGTTACAAGACCAAACCAGCAAAGGCTCTGGTAGTTTGTATGTTTTCAAAGAGGCTATAAGAGTCTCTTATCGTACAGAGTGACCAGCTGAAACCACTGGCCAGTCATAACATGGTGAGTTCATAGGAGTGTGTTTACTACTAACCAGGCAGCAGACTGATGCTCAGTGAGCCTGTTGTCTGTTGTCCCCTGGTCTGTCTGCCACGTGCACCACTCAGGGATGACATGGTGTCCTGCCGGGGGGGGGGAATAATCCCAGCTGGTAATTACCACAGACATCCATCAGGGTACACATCCATCCATGTGCAGGCTGGGACAGGGGCCTGTGTTCGGCCTCCACACAGACCCTCCCTCTAGCTAACTCTCTCTTTCACTCTCTTTATCTCTGTGTCTCCCCCTCGCCCTGTGTGTCTGTCTTTATGAGGATCCAGGGATGGCTGCCCATATGGAGGAAGCTAGGAGCAGCATTTGGTGCCAAGATTGAAATCAAAAAGATAAATATTCCTTTCCCCAGGAGGGAAGTGAGAGTGGAGGCCTGATCTCCTCCTCTATTGATGGGGGGAATGGGAGGCTGTTGGTTGGGGGGGGGGGGGGTCTGTTCACCAGCTGCCTTGTATGAGATATGTCCTATACTCCTTGTAAGCAAGGGGTGTCCCTCTCTCTAGTTTGGGTGTATGTATGCTTCCCATTTGCTTGCAGGATTAGCTGACTTTCTTTCCCCAGCATTGCGGGTCCCTCAGCATCACCCTAAAGGAGACCCCACAGATTGGCCTCACTGACTTCAATAACCTCTGCTGCCACAGCTGATTTATTTACCATTTGATAAAAATGTGTTGATATAAGATGTTGAACTTCTATTCACCATGCCTTGTATACTGTAGTTCAACTGCTACTCTTGGGGTAAGGTTGTGAAAGTTGTGAGAATGGGAATTACATAATTAGCTTAATGTAATGTCTGATATGAACACAGCACCTAGTGTGCCACCTAAGAGACACTCAGAGAATGCCCTCCCTAAAGTAAAAGAGAGATGGATGACATTGAAGGAAGAGTGTTTCATTATGAGGCACATGGATAACTGAGGTCCTTTCTGATCCACAGCACATGCTCTTTGCGGTTGAAATTAGCACACAGCTTTTCTACATTTTCTTAATGCGAATGCTCTCTGATGCTGAATATCTGAGTTGGTATCCCTAGTTTTTTTATATGTCGTTCACACGAGCACAAATCCTCCTCCAAGTAAAGAACCATATATTCCCCAGACCGCAGGGAGTAGCAAGTTAATTGAGAGAGAAATAAAAAGATAAAAAGAGCTCTGTGAGATGCCCCTCTAATCCTTGCCTCTTCTACTCCGTTATTCCTCAGCAGGCCTCTCCAGGCTGAGTAACTGAGGGGCCTAGTGTACTCTTGACTAGGAGGGAACCAGAACTGGTGGGGCCCATATTCTTTCTCTCTCTCTCAGCCGACACAAAGCAGACTCCTCTGCCTGTGAGGCCCAAGCAGGCCCTGCACAGAGATACATTACAACACTTATCAAGAGAGGGAGAGAGAGAGAGAGAGACAGAGAGACAGAGAGAGGAGAGAGATGGTCTGGATTGCTGTAAGCAAAGAAGTTTAGACGACTGTGTAAAATCAGTTAAATCATACCAACAGGAGAAGAATTGCCTAGCTTTGACCCTGGCTTCCTGTTGTAGTGTTGCGTGACTGAGTTTGGCTCCTGAACCCCCAAACCTGGGGCATTATTTATGCTGCTCCAAGGGGTCAATGGTAACCTGCGTTGGTCAGTGAGCTGAGGAATCCACACGCGCCGATCTTATCTGGCAAGGTGAAACCAGAGCAGGCCTGGCGCTGCCATCAAACTGAGCCAGGCCCAGAGGGCATCATGGGAACTACTGGGATGCCTGCCTAGGGACAGGAACCTGACTGAGGTTCACAGTCATGTGACCGGCTCGGAGACTGGCTTTGAAGCTCATCTGTCACTCATCATTAATCCCTCTCCAGGTCCAGTTACACTTCCAGGGGAAAACATTTAATATACTACAACTCATATACCCAAAATAACTACTGAAAATTATACTACATAATAATTTTCTTGTCATATTTTAACATTTGTCTATTAGCTTTTTAAGGATGGAAATGTAAAACATGCACAAAAAACAGGGTTGTATTGTTCCATACACAGAGAAATGTGTTGTTTTACAGGGTCAGCTATCGTGTACAGAGCCCCTGGAGCAAATTAGGCTTAAGTGCCATGCACAAGGGTACATCAACATATTTTGTGTAATGTGTCTATGTATTTTATGTTTTAGGCCATTACCTTATCTCCTATTTTAAACCATCACCATATTTTCTATACTAGAGCACTTCTGGTTCTGGTACTGTGCAGTCACTGTGCATGAAATCCTTCAACACTCTTCATTCCCTGAAGATAGACAAGAGGTGTGTTGCACACTCCCTTGTCTCCTACCATTCCTTTTTTGTGAGATGGCATTCTTTTCAGATGGCCTTTCAAACATGTGTCCCTTGAAGAGATCATACATGACATAAAATGATACTCCTATTACTACTACAAGGCAGAAAATAGGGATCATCAATGATTAAATCTTGCAGGGCAGAAAGTAAATGGGTCCCAATGGGTACTGGATCTTTGGTTCTCTCCTCCTCTCGTCTCCTACGAACTTAGAGGCAGGGTTGGATCTCACACCCTGTGCTGGATCTCAGACTTTCCCCTGGGGGTGATTGACTCCATCCAGAGGTGTGACTGTCTCCTACTAAATCTGAGCTCACCCACTGTGATCCAACTGCACTGCTCTCCCATCTCAGATCCAAGCCTGGACACACATGGAGGGGTCACATAGTAGAATGGGAGTCTGTGACCTGCCACGCTCAATGTTGGACTACATGTTTTGTGTGCTTCGATTTAGGTCTCATTTGAAATCAGCATCAAAGCACTTTGTGATATTTCTGTGTGCTCTGCCAATAAAAACCCCTGGGCCACACAAAGAGGGTCTCAACTAGATCACAACAGGAGGATAGGAGAAAAGACAGTGATGAGTTGACCTGAAATACCTAGCTGTGCATTTCTTTAAAACATTCTGCTCTTGTCATCAAAACTCTCTTGTTTTTTCAATTAAGCAGATGGAATATGTCATGTTTACTTGAAATTCAGATTTTAATCAATTCAGATGGAAATCTAAACCCAAACTTGGAGCCGAAGAGCCTCCGCTTCAGACCGGTGTTTGTGTTCTAGCTTTATGGAGGGTTTTAGACTTCCACTGTTACCTCGGGTGAAATCTATCCACTTTAGAAAAACAAAACAAAACTGATCTGCAGATAACAGAAATGGACATTTCATCCAAACGAGTCAAACGAGAAACATGTTTTTGGAGGTATCCTCATTCCTGGTGATGGTATCAGTCCACGAGCTTGTTGAAATCTCTGAAGCAGAGCTCTTCGAGTAGATGGTCAGCTACCTGGATAAATATGCAGCAGATGAAAGTGGACAATTAGTTTTTTAACTAGGTTAAGAGAGCATTAAAATGATCTCTGCCTAAGAAAGGAAGGGGAGGTGAGTAGTAATATTAATGCGATCAAGAACTACTCCTTTCTCCAGGGAAAATCTCAGCATACAGAAGGAAAAAAAGAGGGACTGGGAGAGGATGATTGAAAAAGAGAGCCTACATCACACTGTATCACAGATAAAACACATATGCTCCACATAAATCATAGGGACAGAGGAGGAGGAAGGCTCTGAAAAACACAGTATGACTGAACCTATGGTAATGGAATGGTTATGAGAAACACAGGATATGCAATTACAGATCATAGACAAAATTAGCTATATGACTGCGCCCCAAAAATAATGCGCAGTGCAGAATGCTTTCATGTGCATGAGCAAGCGTGCACAGATTTAGCCCAAACAGTGTGCGAGAGCATTTCTGACTTGCATGCTTATAGCTGAACACACATGCTGATGTCTGGTGTATTTCCCTGAAGAGAAGGGTCTATTGTGATTCCTGTGTGTCCCAGAACTCCCCAGTCCTCTGTGGTGTCTCTCTGCAGTCTAGTTGGACTGGACCAGGGCTCTGTGGTGTCTCTCTGCAGTCTGGTTGGACTGGACCAGGGCTCTGTGGTGTCTCTCTGCAGTCTGGTTGGACTGGACCAGGGCTCTGTGGTGTCTCTCTGCAGTCTGGTTGGACTGGACCAGTCCTCTGTGGTGTCTCTCTGCAGTCTGGTTGGACTGGACCAGGGCTCTGTGGTGTCTCTCTGCAGTTTAGTTGGACTGGACCAGTCCTCTGTGGTGTCTCTCTGCAGTCTGGTTGGACTGGACCAGTCCTCTGTGGTGTCTCTCTGCAGTCTGGTTGGACTGGACCAGTCCTCTGTGGTGTCTCTCTGCAGTCTGGTTGGACTGGACCAGGGCTCTGGAACCTGTCAGCGTTTCCTCAGAAGGAGACTTCAGGAACAGACAGGCTTCATTTAATTCACTTTGGTTGCTATTCTGAATAACATGAGCCACCCTCTCTCTTTCCTCTTTCTTTAGGGCTGACGTGAGGCGCTGGCTGACCCCATCGGCCCAGCAGGTCTCAGAATGGGCATGGTGATGGGGTTGAAAGGGTGACGTGGTGGGGCTCTGTGGATGATCTGGGGTCAGGGTTTAGATTGAGGCTGAGGAGCTGTTAAGACAAGGTAGGGTTTGACATTACACCATGGGCATGCGTCAGTACCAGGAAGTCTGCGGAGCATTCAGACTCCACATCAGACACACTTCCTGGCAGGCAATGGGCGGGCGGCGTCCAATCCAAGACCCTGAAAGGAGCCTTCAAAACACACTATATGCAGTTGAAAGCTCATTAAGACGCACTGCAGAGATCCACCTACGTGTTTCACACACATCAACAGGCCTCTCTCTCTGTGTGTGTGTGTGTGTGTATGTGTGTGTGTGTGTGTGTGTGTGTGTGTGTGTGTGTGTGCGTGCGTGCATGTGTGTCAGGGAGTGTAAGAGAGTGTGTGCACGTGTATATGCGTGTAAATGTGTGATTGGAGACAGTGTGCAGGCCCTTGTGGTCTGCTGCGTGTGTGTCTGTGTTTGTGTGCAATGCTGTAGTCCAACATCAGAGACCAGATGGTTCATTATGTAGTTATAGTTCAGTTCCAGACCTGGTGGTGGTGGTGTGACTGTGCATTCATTGTGGGAGAACGCCTCACGTCAGGTAAAATAAGAAAACATGGCATATTGTGTACCTCTCAATTGACTTCACCCACAAGGGCCACATCCGCAGCTTTTGAATCCTGTTGGTTTATCTTGCCCAGAAATGCTCAAAAGACCAGTTGACATGTTTTATGCCACAAGACATTGACTGCAGACCACCAGTATGCATTGGTATGTTATGTGATATTATGTGAATCACATCGTTTATTCAGTATCTTGTTTTTCCCTCTAATATAATGTAGTATAACACTGTAATTATCACCTGACCTAAACCATTCAAAACAAAAAATACCAACAGTGGACAGTGTGTCATTGTAACATAAATGACATTTCCCTTTGAGAGCCAAAGACTGAAGAAATGACCAGAGTACTATTACTCCACACAAACTATTACTCTACACAAACTATTACTCCACACAAACTATTACTCCACACAAACAAATGTTTTTCAAATATGGTAAAACTGATGGTTATCTGGAAACGGAGCAAATGAGATTTGAGAAAAGACAATTACTGCTCACGTCATGATCTAACCATGACAACACACAGTACCAAACAATAAACAACTGTAACTCTGCCTCCGAACTCTACGGGAGAGAGTTACAACTGTAACTCTGCCTCCAAACTCTACGGGGGAGAGTTACAACTATAACTCTGCCTCCGAACTCTACGGGAGAGTTTTGGACAGTGGATTATTATGACAAAGTTATGATGGCGTGTCCTCTGCAGAGAGTTGCATTACATTTGGTTGTGCTGATTCCAACCACTTACAGTTTACAGAACAGCCGAGGCAGAAAACGTCTTTTGGCACTAAATCCTATACTAAGTCACTATTTCATATTAAATAATCAACATGTCTCTGCTAAAATGTAGACGTATGAATCAGGACGAACCTGTCATCAGAAACAAATTCATATCAATCCCATATCATCTCCTTTTCCCACCAAATCATGGAGCAGCAGGGAGTTCCGAGGGTAGACAGCTGGGGTCCTGACAAGAGGGGGAGAGCAAAGCCTAAACATAGTAACAGGCAGCAGGGTTCTGGCCCTGCAGGCTCTCCAGTTAGTGGAATAAGGCCAGGCCAGGCCAGGCAGGCTCTACCAACCTCCAGCAGGGCTTGTTTCTCCCTGACAGTGAAGAGATGAGACCATGAGCAGCATAAACACTGCACTTCCTCCCTCTCCTGGTTTTCATTCACAGCAGCTTCCTCCCACCCTGTGGGTCTCTCTCTTCAGGGGTCCAGCTAGCCCCACCCCCCACCTCTTCCCCCTTTGAGACATGGCCAGAGTGTTCCACTCAGTCTTGAAGCTCCCACATTGCCTTTCGGCTTGGCAAGTGGGCCTGGCGTTTAGTCCAATCAGGGTTGACCCCACTGACCCCCTACCACCAGAGAGGGGGTTAGGGTCCAACAGAAACTAAGCTCTGTTTACAAGAGGAGGCTGGATATCCACCTAGCTGAGCTGATCTCTAAGTTAAAATATGGAGTGGCACTCCGTTTGAAGATGCAAATACTGCTGTTCACTTAGGAATGTCTTAGGATTCACTTTGTGTGTGACGTATGATCAGTATATTTTCTTGTCAATTTGTTTTGAATCAATTGCAATGCCCTCGTCATATTTTTGACATACCATAGGCACAGTCAGAGTAGTTCAGGACAGGCACATGACAAAGTAATTACCATGACCTTCAATGCAATCAAGAGCTCAGCGTCCTCCAGCAGTTGTCCTCTGCTCTCTCTGTCTGTGTGCCATACAACCATCTTAAGCATGTGTGTTTACTGCTTGTTCTACAAAGCAAACAAAGACAAGAAGAGCCTCAGCAGTGATTAGAGAAATCAAACAAATCCTCACCAGGACGTGACCTCATGGGCCTCCAGGCCGGATCAGGTTCTTTGGAAAGGGTGAGTCAGTGAGGGTTGGGGGTGGGGGTTAAGGGAGGGTGCTCCGGGACCAGAGGTGTGAACTCATAGCCAACGGTGCGCCCTGTCTCGATTCGGTTTACCATATCCGTCATGGGAACATCGCTTCTATTTTCTTTTCATTACAGGACCAATCCCTCTGCAATCCTTCCAAACAACAGTGGAATAACAGCTTATTTGCTCTGTGTGGCCTAGGAGGAGGGTGGAGTGATTGTAGTCTGCACTGAGGTCCATCGAAGACTCTTTGTTGTTGAGCTCGGCTCTCTGCATAGGTGGAAACAATCTTTCCTCTCAGTGTAAACTTAATCAGTGGGGAATTGGTGAACTACTACAAGATTACATTTTTCCCACGATAATAACCTGGCCTCCTCACTCAAGCTGGTCCACTGTCTTACTAACTCTGCTATCTGATGCTGTTTGGAAGTAGAATGTTGATGATTGACACAACTAGGACATACAGTATGTTTTTTGAAAAGGGGTAAAATGTGATTAATATCTGACAGAATTACCACAGAGGAAATCCAGACTGGGGCACATTGAAGGATGCTGGCAGGGGACATTTGATTTGTACCTTTGTTGTATAGCATAATGCAAAACCAAAATATGTTACTCTTTTCATTTGTGCTCTGCTTCAAAAAAACCTTGACAACAAAGAAGAACACCCAATTAAGGATGATTTAAAAAAAAAATCTCCCCAGTTCAAAAACATGAGCAGATGTTGCAGTGTCTGGGACGATCTGTCGGGGCAGGTGAGGGATGTGGAATGGCAAGGCCTGGCACGCCCACGTTGTCCTCAGAACAGTCTTTGCCTAATTGGCCTTTCCACACGCAGCCTGCTTTAGATCAGGGCTGACACTGCTGCGTGCAGCGGGAGTCCAGGACAACCAGCTCTACATACATGTACAACAATCCAAGATCTGTTTAGTGTTTCCCTGAGGACTGGTTTATGATGCGTTTAACTGAACAGACAGGCTTGGCTCTGAGACCTGGCATCATGGGCAGTGGGCACGGGTCTATTGAAAGAAGATGATGACAGACAGCAGAGATACAGCAACAGCAGTGAGGGAGGGAGTTAAGGCTAGCTGGGTTACCCTCAAGGCGAGGATCTGCTCTATTATCAACAGGTATATCAAAGATCTACGTTCCGTATGCACCTGTGCTGCACCAAACCTTCCTTTCTGCCTCCATTCCACATACCAAGGATTTTTCTCTCTGTCACTGTGTTAAAACACAAGAGAATCCAATCTGCATAAAGAAAAACAAGAACAATGTCCATGTTTGTGATTTGTCAGTTTCATTCATACCATTCACATCAATCCTCAGAAATAGATGTTATCAGATTAACCAAGACACAACCGGGAAGTCAGTCTTAGTCAATAGGATTAGTTTTCTTTTTAGTAAAAGCTACAAGATTCTCAGCAGTCAGGGGTGCTGAAGACAGAGATTCCTGTCATGATGTGTGAATGAGATGGAAATGAAGATGAACCTCTAATTTAAAAAATCATGTTAACACCAAAGAGGAGCTGGAGAATATCTTAGTTTGAAAGATAAATCCTTCACTTATTTTCTGAGGGAATCAAAGGGATAATTTGACCATTATGGTGACAGTTGAAGTCTGTGCATGACCGTACTATCCAGCTATTCCAACATAATCTTTTGAAATAGACAGACACCCTGTGTACCCCTTTCTCTGGCTTAGCTTTTAATGTAACTGCGATCAACCACAACAAGATTTTTGAGGTCCGGTGTTCATCCCTCCGAAATCCTGCTGAACGTGAGTAGTTTTGGAATTCTGGAGTGCCATGCCAACCGTGAAGCCTCCCTGCCTCTCGCCGGCACTCCATGGAGGGCAATTTTCCTCTGGCTGAGCTTACCAAAGCTGCCTCACCTGGAACCAATCTGTAATACAATCGAAGGGTCCTGACTTGAAAGCCCAGTCCTTCCCTTTGATAGTCTTCTCCTGGTAGCCTGCGTGGCGCTGGAAACAGTCCCTTTGTAATCTTCAGATACAAAAGAGACCGAGGGATGGAGACAAGTATTCACCCATCAAAGTGAATTATGCAAATAACCCAGAAACAAAGCTCAGATATTTTTCATGAGAGGGAAAGAGGAAATTGGGCTGGACACAATGTTCCCTAACATCAATTGTGTTTTTTGTTACTTTACCACACACTGTAACCTACAGTAACATCATGGTATGTTGTAGATGTAGTAGTGACGCAGCACTGAGTTCTCAGGCTCGCAGGTGTCAGGTGAGCAGCATCCTCTGAACATCCACCCAGCTTACAATTATAGGGAGAGAGAACATTATTTTGTGTTCTGAAAACATGGCAACCATGTTCTGTGAATATTTGGCTCAACTTTGATGGAAAATTCTCCAAACCCTCAGAAAACTGGACATTGGAATATTCTTGCAATGTTCTGATGAAACTTGTCTACAACACTGAATATTGAATATTCTGAAAACATGGTAACCACGTTCTGAGTAAGTTCTGTTTGATATTAAGGGAGTGTTCTTGAAACAGTCCTTGCACATCACTGGAACGTTCTCATGAAAACGTTAGGTAATGACCTAATGACACTCTTAAGGGAACGTTCTCTAAAGTTGTGAGAGTGTTTGTTGTTAGCTGGGCAGACATCTCCTACCTAAACCATGACTGGGCCTTATTCAACAAATGACCTTCCTTCCCCAGTAGCTCAGCAATTTACCCCTACAGAGCTCTGAGGACTTCCATGATAGGCGAGGCTAGCAATTAAACTTTAATAGCTGTCCGTTGAGGGGTCCAGAGGGGCCTACTCCTGAGTCAACATGCCAGACCCCATTTCCTCTTCTTCACATCTTCCTCTGCAAGCAATCTCTCCCTTCTATGTGTGCTGTAGGCCTCACCAAAGCCGTGCAGCTAGTGCTGTAGGGAGCATAACAGAGAGGAGGGAGAATCCCTGATTCTAAGTAGCCTGGGAAATATTTTTAAGGAATGCAAAAGAGAGGTAGACATTAAAACATGTAATTCCGGGGAATGATAATTAGATCCACTTTAAGAATAATTTATATAACTTTAATATTGGTGTCCATATGCTGTAGCATGGAGAAAACTACAAAAAGTTGTAACCACTGTAAAGAAAAACGGTCCTAAATGAACCTCTGAACCTCCCAAGTGGGCTAGCGGTCTAAGGCACTGTATCTCAGCCTCACTGCGGTCTCTGGTTCAAATCCAGGCTGCATCACATCTGGCCGTGATTGGGAGTCACATAGGGCGGCGCACAATTGGCCCAGTGTCGTCCGGGTTTGGCCGTCATTGTAAATAAGAATTTGTTCTTAACTGACTTGCCTAGTTAAATAAAAAATATATACAGTATGTCC
Source organism: Oncorhynchus mykiss (assembly GCF_013265735.2). Classification (NCBI taxonomy): domain Eukaryota; kingdom Metazoa; phylum Chordata; class Actinopteri; order Salmoniformes; family Salmonidae; genus Oncorhynchus; species Oncorhynchus mykiss. The sequence goes on along the minus strand of NC_048570.1, from coordinate 72,967,315 downwards.
TCAGATGAATGTCTTTTACTAACGAGTGGCCAATTTAATGGCTGGTTGTATAAAGGTGCTAAAAATGGGATAAAGGGCCTGTTCTGCCATGTCATGTAGGAATTCTCTTCACCAGACATTCTGGGGGGGATGTAGAAATAGTTATTTTGGAGCTGAGGCTCTTGAAAAAAAGGTTACTTGCCCCTGCATGTGATTTTAATTGAGTGATTATTTGTAATTGAATCAGCAGCAGAAGGGCATGGATGTAAGGCATCAAATGAAAAGGCCGACTGCTCAGTGGCCTCTTTGTATCCCGACCCGGCCGCAGTCCTTACCTTTGATAGTCCCCTCAGTCACAAGTCCTGATCGGCACGTGGCCAGCAGCCCTTCTAGACCGGGGCGCTGCCAGCCCTCGCACCACACACCCCCTGTCCAATCGTCTAATCAACTTAGCCCCTCTCTTGCTTTCATTTTTAGGATTCTCCTCTCACATGTCTAACGTTTTCACATTTTGGTGTGTTTCCATAATCATATTTCATACCCCAGAGGCCCTGAGAGGAATTCCGGACCAATATTAGATTATATTAACTTCCCTCCAAACGTTTATCTTCATCCAAACTTGTCGGTTTAGTAATTCACATTGAATTGTGTGTAAAGTTGAACATTTTGGGCTGATATCTCACTAATCAGATATGTGCTTTATGGTCTAACACCCAAGAGTATTGTGACTGATGACTGTCCACATTGTAAACCATAGCAAACAGTAGCAAATCTACCAAATAAACGTGCACCATTTTCAAGGCAACAGTAGTCGATGGACCAGGACTACAACATGGCTGCCGTGCTCTCATTACGAGAGGCCGTGCCATAACAAGCCTGGTGTTAGACTTTGCCAACATCATACAATATCCAGAGAAAGGTCCTCTATAATGGCCATCATTATAGGAATATAATTGCTGTGTTATGCTCTAGTATGCTGCAAGCCACTATATTAGGAAATCATTAAATCTTATGGAAAAAACATGTGTTTCTAAATAACCATAGCTCATTAGCTATGAACAAAGACTGTGAGTGGAGCACAGCAAAGCTTGTCCTGGGGAGTTTGCTATTTCTGATTGGTTGTTAAGTTTTATTTCAAATCACTGCTACTGATTCCCCATGCGGGCAGCGGGCAGGACGTATTGTACTGCTTTATTATTACAGCCGCAGCAGCTGGCACCAAGGTGGAAGGAACCCAGAACTCAGCCTTGGATACCACATGCTGGCGCTACTTATTACCCCTTTCACTACCTATTGTCAAGGTACACCACCTGAAACCTACTGTACCGCTGGATAGACATTCTGATGACTGACTGGTTTATCGCTTGACGCACCTGAACAGCTAGCTACTGCTGAATCACACTCTCAACATTTGAGTTGGCCCTCGAGACACTAAAGTGTACATATACAGCCATACTAAATCAATACTTATTATCACGGCTTCTCATAAAACAAATCATAAAGATATCTGTTAACACTTCCGTTTAAGGGGTCCTTGTTACAGTGTAATTACACTGTAACATGTATTGTAGTTAATGGTAACAACTCACATTTACAGTGTAATAACAACCTGCAACTGGTAGCAATTGCGGTCTGTAATTACAGCATGGTAACAACAAATGATTGTTACCATGCTTGTTACAAATGTGCAGATTTCCACTAAATTCACCAACTTCTTCTCAGTTGCATCCGATTCATTAACAACTGTGACAAAGGTTGGGAACCCTTGTGGATTGTGGCCTATACTCATTAGGATCTAATTACTTACCCATGCACTGTTCAAAATATACTGAACAAAAATATAAACACAACGTGTAAAGTGTTAGTCCTATGTTTCATGAGCTGAAATAAAAGATCTCAGAAATGTTCCATACACACAAAAGCTAATTTCTCTGAAATGTTGTGCATACATTTGTTTAAATCCCTGTTAGTGATCATTTATCCTTTTGCCAAGATAATCCATCCACCTGACAGGTGTGGTAAATCAAGAAGCTGATTAAACAGCATGATTATTACACAGGTGCACCTTGTGCTGGGGGACAATAAAAAGCAACTGTAAAATGTGCAGTTTTGTCACACAACACAATGCCACAGATGTCTCAAGTTTTGAGGGAATGTGCAATTGGCATGCTGATTGCAGGAATGTCCACCAGAGCTATTGCCAGATACTTTTATGTTAATTTCTCTACCATTGTCATTTTAGAGAATTTGGAAGTACATCCTCTCCACCCTCACAACCGCAGACCGTGTGTAACCACGCCAGCCCAGGACCTCTACATCTGGCTTCTTCACCTGCAGGATCATCTGAGACCAGCCACCCACCCGGACAGCTGATGAAACTGTGGGTTTGCACAACCAAATAATTTCTGCACAAACTGTCAGAAACCATTTCAGGGAAGCTCATCTATGTGCTCGATGTCCTCACCAGGGTCTTGACCTGACTTCAGTTAGGCGTCGTAACCAAATTCAGTGGGCAAATGCTCACCTTCGCTGGAGAAGAATCCTGGATGAATCCCGGTTTCAAATGTACCGGGCAGATGGCAGACAGCGAACAGAGTGCTCTATGGTGGCAGTGGGGTTATGGTATGGGCAGGCATAAGCTACGGACAACGAACACCATTGCATTTTATCAAAGGCAATTTGAATGCACAAAGATACCGTGATGAGATCCTGAGGCCCGTTGTCGTGCCATTCATCCTCTGCCTTCCCCTCATGTTTCAGCACGAAAAAGCACAGCCCCATTGTCATGTACTGTCATGTTGTGTCTTGTCTCTGTCCTTTCCCTTCACCCTGTCTCCCTCTGCTGGTCGTTGTTAGGTTACCTTTTCTCCCCCGCTTTCCCCCAGCTGTTCCTTGTCTCCTCTAACTACCCATTCACCCCGTTTCCCACCTGTTCCCTTTTTCCCTCTGATTAGGTCCCTATATCTCTCTCTGTTTCTGTTCCTGTCCTTGTCGGATTCTTGTTTGTTGTGTTTCATGCCTGAACCAGACTGTCGTCATGTTTGCTGTAACCTTGTCTTGTCCTGTCGGAATCTGCCGGTCCGTCTGAGCCTACCTATGTTTGGTAATTAAAGAAGCTCTGTTTAAGTTAATTCGCTTTTGGGTCCTCATTCACTCACCGTAACAGAAGAATCCGACCAAGAATGGACCCAGCGACTTCGGATCCTCTCCACTCAGCCGTCGGGATCCAGGGAGCGATGCTAGGCAGACACGAGCAGGAAGTGTCTGCTGCTCGACATGCCGTTGAGACCCTGGCCACCCAAGTCTCCAACCTCACAGAACAGGTTCACCATCTCCGCCTCGATCCACCGGCCACTTCCAGGGCTTTCGAATCTCCGGAGCCCAGAATCAATAACCCGCCGTGTTACTCTGGGGAGCCCACTGAATGCCGCTCGTTCCTCACCCAGTGTGATATTGTGTTTTCTCTCCAGCCCAACACTTACTCCAGGAGCACTGCTCGTGTCGCCTACGTCATATCTCTCCTGATTGGACGGGCTCGTGAGTGGGGCACGGCAATCTGGGAGGCAAGGGCTGAGTGTACTAACCAGTATCAGGACTTTAAGGAGGAGATGATACGGGTTTTTGATCGATCTGTTTTTGGGGAGGAGGCTTCCAGGGCCCTGTCTTCCCTATGTCAAGGCAATCGATCCATAACAGACTACTCTATTGAGTTTCGCACTCTTGCTGTCTCCAGTGGCTGGAACGAGCCGGCCTTGCTCGCTCGTCTTCTGGAGGGTCTCCGCGCAGAGGTAAAGGATGAGATTCTCTCCCGGGAGGTTCCTTCCAGCGTGGATTCCTTGATTGAACTCGCTATTCGCATTGAGCGACGGGTTGATCTTCGTCACCGAGCTCGTGGAAAGGAGCTCGCGCTCTCCGTCGCCCCCCTCTCCGCATCACTACCATCTTCCTCTGCCGGCTCGGGTGCTGAGCCCATGCAGCTGGGAGGTATCCGCATCTCGACTAAGGAGAGGGAACGGAGAATCACCAACCGCCTCTGTCTCTATTGCGGTTCCGCTGGTCATTTTGTCACTTCATGTCCAGTAAAAGGCCAGAGCTCGTCAGTAAGCGGAGGGCTACTGGTGAGCGCTACTACTCCTGTCTCTCCTTCAAGATCCTGCACTACCTTGTCGGTCCATCTACGCTGGACCGGTTCGTCAGCTTCCTGCAGTGCCTTAATAGACTCTGGGGCGGAGGGCTGTTTTATGGACGAGACCTGGGCTCGGGAACATGACATTCCTCTCAGACAGTTAAAGGAGCCCACGGCCTTGTTCGCCCTGGATGGTAGTCCTCTCCCCAGGATTCAGCGTGAGACGCTACCTTTAACCCTCACTGTTTCTGGTAATCATAGTGAAACCATTTCTTTTTTAATTTTTCGTTCACCTTTTACACCTGTTGTTTTGGGCCATCCCTGGCTAGTTTGTCATAATCCTTCCATTAATTGGTCTAGTAATTCTATCCTCTCCTGGAACGTCTCTTGTCATGTGAAATGTTTAATGTCTGCTATCCCTCCTGTTTCCTCTGTCTCTTCTTCACAGGAGGAGCCTGGTGATTTGACAGGGGTGCCGGAGGAATATCACGATCTGCGCACGGTGTTCAGTCGGTCCAGGGCCACCTCTCTTCGTCCACACCGGTCGTATGATTGTAGTATTGATCTCCTTCCGGGAACCACCCCCCCCCCCGGGGTAGACTATACTCTCTGTCGGCTCCCGAACGTAAGGCTCTCGAAGATTATTTGTCTGTAGCTCTTGACGCCGGTACCATAGTCCCCTCCTCCTCTCCCGCCGGAGCGGGGTTTTTTTTTGTCAAGAAGAAGGACGGGTCTCTGCGTCCCTGCATAGATTATCGAGGGCTGAATGACTTAACAGTGAAGAATCGTTATCCGCTTCCTCTTATGTCTTCAGCCTTCGAGATCCTGCAGGGAGCCAGGTTTTTCACTAAGTTGGACCTTCGTAACGCTTACCATCTCGTGCGCATCAGGGAGGGGGACGAGTGGAAGACGGCGTTTAACACTCCGTTAGGGCACTTTGAATACCGGGTTCTTCCTTTCGGCCTCGCTAACGCTCCAGCTGTCTTTCAGGCATTAGTCAATGATGTCCTGAGAGACATGCTGAACATCTTTGTTTTCGTTTACCTTGACGATATCCTGATTTTTTCACCGTCACTCCAGATTCATGTTCAGCACGTTCGACGTGTCCTCCAGCGCCTTTTAGAGAATTGTCTTTTTGTGAAGGCTGAGAAGTGCACTTTTCATGCCTCCTCCGTCACATTTCTCGGTTCTGTTATTTCCGCTGAAGGCATTAAAATGGATCCCGCTAAAGTCCAAGCTGTCATTGATTGGCCCGTCCCTAAGTCACGCGTCGAGCTGCAGCGCTTTCTCGGCTTCGCGAACTTCTATCGTCGTTTCATCCGTAATTTCGGTCAGGTGGCAGCTCCTCTCACAGCCCTTACTTCTGTCAAGACGTGCTTTAAGTGGTCCGTTTCCGCCCAGGGAGCTTTTGATCTCCTCAAGAATCGTTTTACATCCGCTCCTATCCTTGTTACACCTGACGTCTCTAGACAGTTCGTTGTCGAGGTTGACGCGTCAGAGGTGGGCGTGGGAGCCATTCTTTCTCAGCGCTCCCTCTCTGACGACAAGGTCCACCCATGCGCGTATTTTTCTCATCGCCTGTCGCCGTCGGAACGTAACTATGATGTGGGTAACCGCGAACTGCTCGCCATCCGGTTAGCCCTAGGCGAATGGCGACAGTGGTTGGAGGGGGCGAACGTTCCTTTTGTCGTTTGGACTGACCATAGGAACCTTGAGTACATCCGTTCTGCCAAACGACTTAATGCGCGTCAGGCGCGTTGGGCGCTGTTTTTCGCTCGTTTCGAGTTCGTGATTTCTTATCGTCCGGGCTCTAAGAACACCAAGCCTGATGCTTTGTCTCGTCTCTTCAGTTCTTCAGTAGCCTCCACTGACCCCGAGGGGATTCTCCCTGAGGGGCGTGTTGTCGGGTTGACTGTCTGGGGAATTGAGAGGCAGGTAAAACAAGCGCTCACTCACACTCCGTCGCCGCGCGCTTGTCCTAGGAACCTTCTTTTCGTTCCCGTTCCTACTCGTCTGGCCGTTCTTCAGTGGGCTCACTCTGCCAAGTTAGCCGGCCACCCTGGCGTTCGGGGTACGCTTGCTTCCATTCGCCAGCGTTTTTGGTGGCCCACCCGGGAGCATGACACGCGTCGTTTCGTGGCTGCTTGTTCGGTCTGCGCGCAGACTAAGTCCGGTAACTCTCCTCCTGCCGGCCGTCTCAGGCCGCTTCCTATTCCCTCTCGACCGTGGTCTCACATCGCCTTAGATTTTGTCACCGGACTGCCTTCGTCAGCGGGGAAGACTGTTATTCTTACGGTTGTCGATAGGTTCTCTAAGGCGGCTCATTTCATTCCCCTTGCTAAGCTTCCTTCTGCTAAAGAGACGGCACAAATCATCATCGAGAATGTTTTCAGAATTCATGGCCTTCCGTCAGACGTCGTTTCGGACAGAGGTCCGCAATTCACGTCTCAATTTTGGAGGGAGTTTTGCCGTTTGATTGGGGCTTCCGTCAGTCTCTCTTCCGGCTTTCACCCCCAGTCTAACGGTCAAGCAGAACGGGCCAATCAGACTATTGGTCGCATCTTACGCAGTCTTTCTTTTCGCAACCCTGCGTCTTGGTCAGAACAGCTCCCCTGGGCAGAATACGCCCACAACTCGCTTCCTTCGTCTGCGACCGGGCTATCTCCTTTTCAGAGTAGCCTCGGGTACCAGCCTCCGCTGTTCTCATCTCAGTTCGCCGAGTCCAGCGTCCCCTCCGCTCAGGCTTTTGTCCAACGTTGCGAGCGCACCTGGAAGAGGGTCAGGTCTGCACTTTGCCGTTATAGGACGCAGACTGTGAGGGCTGCTAATAAGCGTAGAACTAAGAGTCCTAGATATTGTCGCGGTCAGAGAGTTTGGCTCTCCACTCAGAACCTTCCCCTTAAGACGGCTTCTCGCAAGTTGACCCCACGGTTCATTGGTCCGTTCCGTATTTCTCGGGTCATTAATCCTGTCGCAGTTCGACTCCTTCTTCCGCGATACCTTCGTCGCGTCCACCCGGTCTTCCATGTCTCCTGCATCAAGCCCGTCCTTCGCGCCCCCGCTCGTCTTCCCCCCCCCCCCCCCCATCCTTGTCGAGGGCGCACCCATCTACAGGGTCCGTAGAATTTTGGACATGCGTCCTCGGGGCCGTGGTCACCAGTACCTCGTAGATTGGGAGGGGTACGGTCCTGAGGAGAGGAGTTGGGTTCCCTCTCGGGACGTGCTGGACCGTGCGCTGATCGAGGATTTCCTCCGTTGCCGCCAGGTTTCCTCCTCGAGTGCGCCAGGAGGCGCTCGGTGAGTGGGGGGGTACTGTCATGTACTGTCATGTTGTGTCTTGTCTCTGTCCTTTCCCTTCACCCTGTCTCCCTCTGCTGGTCGTTGTTAGGTTACCTTTTCTCCCCCGCTTTCCCCCAGCTGTTCCTTGTCTCCTCTAACTACCCATTCACCCCGTTTCCCACCTGTTCCCTTTTTCCCTCTGATTAGGTCCCTATATCTCTCTCTGTTTCTGTTCCTGTCCTTGTCGGATTCTTGTTTGTTGTGTTTCATGCCTGAACCAGACTGTCGTCATGTTTGCTGTAACCTTGTCTTGTCCTGTCGGAATCTGCCGGTCCGTCTGAGCCTACCTATGTTTGGTAATTAAAGAAGCTCTGTTTAAGTTAATTCGCTTTTGGGTCCTCATTCACTCACCGTAACACCCATGTTGCAAGGACCTGATCACAATTCCTGGAAGCTGAAAATGTCTCAGTTCTTCCATGGCCTGCATACTCAGTAGACATGTCACCCATTGAGCATGTTTGGGATGCTCTGGTTCAACTTGTACGACAGCATATTCCAGTACCCACCAATATCCAGTAAAAGAGGAGTGGGACAACATTCCACAGGCCACAATCAACAGCCTGATCAACTCTATGCGAAGGAGATGTGTCGCGCTGCATGAGGTAAATGGTGGTCGCACCAGATACTGACTGGTTTTCTGATCGACACCTCTACCTTTTTTTAAAGGTATCTGTGACCAACAGATGCATATCTGTATTCCCAGTCATGTGAAATCCACAGATTAGGACCTAATTCATTTCTTTCAATTGACTGATTTCTTTATATGAACTGTAACTCAGTAAAGTCTTTGAAATTGTTGCATGTTGCTTTTATATTTTTGTTCAGTGTATATCTCCAGTCAATGTTGTTGCTAGCACTTACCCCCAAAATAATGCATACCACATAGACTAAATTGGTTGAGCTTACGAAAACAGTGTCATCCCAGATGAGGAATAAGACACAATTTCAAAGCCTAAGTACAATGTAATTACTAGTTGTCCCACATGATTTAGCTAGTTAAAATGAAGTGTATCTTGAGGGGTACTTACTTTTAATTATACTGTACCTACAAAGTGCATTGCCCATTCTGACAATCATATCATCAGCTTCTGATAGTGCCATCCAAATGAAAAATAAACACACTAGTGTGTCAAGGAGTACATGTAGTATCTGCATAAGTACAATGTAATTACTAGGTGTTACACAGGATATAGGTATTCCTATATAATTACTTTGGCCTGCTACTCATTACCAAGTGAAAATATCTACAAACAATAGATTAACTTCTACTTTAGTCAACTTTATTGTCACATGTAAAAATAACTTGCATTTCTTACAAAATAATTAGAATTGTTATTGTTAGATTAATAATTTCACTCATTAGATTAAACAAGACATAACATAAAAATAACTGTTATAGTTGTGACTCAAATCTGTAGTCTATAGAGGGGTGAGTAGCCTAGATAGGTCATTTAGAAAAATAAAATGGTATTTTTCTCCCCTTTTTAACATTACAAGTAGCAATCTGTCTCTGTCTTCATCTATTTGTTTATTGTAAGCATTTTCCCATCCTGAGACCTTTCCCATCCTGAGACCTTTCCCATCCTGAGACCTTTCCCATCCTGAGACCTTTCCCATCCTGAGACCTTTCCCATCCAGAGACCTTTCCCATCCTGAGACCTTTCCCATCCTGAGACCTTTCCCATCCTGAGACCTTTCCCATCCAGAGACCTTTCCCACCCTGAGACCTTTCCCATCCAGAGACCTTTCCCATCCAGAGACCATTCCCATCCTGAGCCCTTTCCCATCCAGAGACCTTTCCCATCCTGAGACCTTTCCCATCCAGAGACCTTTCCCATCCAGAGACCATTCCCATCCTGAGCCCTTTCCCATCCAGAGACCTTTCCCATCCAGAGACCTTTCCCATCCAGAGACCTTTCCCATCCAGAGACCTTTCCCATCCAGAGACCTTTCCCTTCCTGAGACCTTTCCCATTCTGAGACCTTTCCCATCCAGAGACCTTTCCCATCCAGAGACCTTTCCCATCCAGAGACCTTTCCCATCCAGAGACCTTTCCCATCCAGAGACCTTTCCCATCCAGAGACCTTTCCCATCCAGAGACCTTTCCCATCCAGAGACCTTTCCCATCCAGAGACCTTTCCCATCCTGAGACCTTTCCCATCCTGAGACCTTTCCCATCCTGAGACCTTTCCCATCCTGAGACCTTTCCCATCCTGAGACCATTCCCATCCTGAGACCATACCCATCCTGAGACATTTCCCATCCTGAGACATTTCCCATCCTGAGACATTTCCCATCCTGAGACCTTTCCCATCCTGAGACCTTTCCCATCCTGAGACCCAGTCTGAGACCTTTCCCATCCTGAGACCTTTCCCATCCTGAGACATTTCCCATCCTGAGACCTTTCCCATCCTGAGACCTTTCCCATCCTGAGACCATTCCCATCCTGAGACCCATCCTGAGACCTTTCCCACCCAGTCTGAGACCTTGTGGAAATATGTGGTCGAGAAGAAGAATGTATGACAATTTAGCATTAGACACTACGTTAGTCTATACTAGTTATTATCATCATGCTTTCTATAGTTTAGTCTAGGCCTACCTAGCTGTAAAAGTGCATGCTAATGCCAAATATGTTTATATTACGAACTAAATTGGCATCTTTTCGTTAGGGAATGCCTACTCTGGGAGGTGTGCGTGGGCAATAACTAAATTTGTCCTTGTACTCCTTCTAAACAAAACTTCTTTTTTTTTTTACTTTGGCAAAGGGTAAAGTCTACAAAACTAAGTCCACTGAGTCTGTTTGTAACATGTTCTAGTTTTGGGAACGGAAAACTGTACTGACATCAAATGTTTAATTGATGAGAAAATCAGCATTGTCACATGTGTATTGTCATAAATTGGGAACACATTATGCCTTAACAGTGAAACCCTTGCAAGATTACATGATGAATAAGAGTTTGTCTTATGACCATTTAAGTGCATTTATAAAGCATTATTCAACCAAGCTTACAATTTGGCAAGCAGAAATGACTATTTCACAATATTTACCACAACTGTTTGTGTCTAAAATATTTATATTGGTGCTTAAAACAATCGAACCATTGTCAAATACAACATTAAATGACTAAACATTTTAATATATATTTTTACGTGAACCGTTAGTGAACCCATTTTTGCCATTGCACTTATAAGCTTCCATTAATTTGAAATGAAAACTTGACCTGGGGCTGGATATCAGACTCCAGAGCTCTTTATTGCAGAGTTGTGTCACTGAGGTGATCGGTTCTAAGTTGGCTAACACATATAATGTGGTTTGTGCAGGCTGAAAATGGTGTGTTAGGATGCTATTGGCAGTGATGTAAACTAAAGTACCTGTACTAAAGATGCACTCCAGGATCTTAAGCACAATATATTCATAACAAATAGTACAAATTGGATTCCTAACATATACTTCAATACTGTAAATTGCACATCAAAAAAATCTATGTTTTTTTTGCAGGACGTAACATATCATACAAAATGGATGATGTAGGACACAATTTTATGGCGTAGTACACAAAAAATGGGGACCACTTTTGGCTCTCTTTCAAAACTACTGGCTAAAATTATACAAAAGTTTGAGTGTGCATCTTCAAGTAAAACCATTTTAATGTACTGTATCTGTACTTTACTATTTATATTTTTGACAATTTTTACTTTAACTCCACTACAGTTCTAAAGAAAATCATGTACTTTTTACTCCATACATTTCCCTGATACCCAAAAGTACTCATTATATTTTGAATGCTTAGCAAGACAGGAAAATTATCCCAATTCACACACTTATGAAGTGAACCCCCCTGGTCGGCCCTACTGCCTCTGATCTGGCAGACTCACTAAACACAAATGCTTTGTTTTTAAATTATGTCTGAGTTTAGGAGTGTGCCCCTGCTATTCATAAATGTTAAAAAAACAAGAAAATTGTGCTGTCTGGTTTGGTTAATATAAGGAATCTGAAATTATTTATACTTTTACTTTGATACTTAAGTATATTTAAAACCAAATAATTTTACTCAAGGAGTATTTTACTGGGTGACTTTCACTTTTTATTCAAGTATCTTTACTTTTGGGCCTCCCGGGTGGCGCAGTGGTTAAGGCAGTATTGGTTGCAGCGCCAGCTGTGCCATCAGAGTCCCTGGGCTCGCGCCCAGGCTCTGTCGTAACCGGCCGCGACCGGGAGGTCCGTGGCGGGCCGGGCTCAGTGCGTGCTAACCAAGGTTGCCAGGTGCACGGTGTTTCCTCCGACACATTGGTGCGGCTGGCTTCTGGGTTGGATGCGCGCTGTGTTAAGAAGCAGTGCGGCTTGGTTGGGTTGTGTATCGGAGGACGCATGACATTCAACCTTCCTCTCTCCCGAGCCCGTACGGGAGTTGTAGCAATGAGACAAGATAGTAGCTACTACAACAATTGGATACCACAAAATTGGGGAGAAAAAGGGGTTAAAATAAAATAAAAAATAAAAAATGAAAGTATCTTTACTTTTATGCAAGTAATACAATTTGGTCATTTTTCCACCACTGGCTATTGGTACACTATAATTACAAGTAAGTACCCCTCAAAAAACACAGGATTTGGCTAGTTAAAATGAATTGTAACACCTAGTAATTACCTTGTACTTATGCAGATATTACATGTACTCTGGTTTACTAGTGTATTTATTCTCCCATTTGATGGCCAGGTTGTCAGAATGGGTGATGTACTGTAATGTACTGTATAAGTTGGTGAACTTAGTGGAAACCTGCCCATTTGTAACAAGCATGGTAACAAGCATTCATTGTTATACTTCTGTAATTACAGACCACAATTACTACCAGGTACATCTTGTTATTACATTGTAACTATGAGTTATCACAGTTAACTACAATACTTGTTACATATGACTACACTGTAACAAGGAAACCTTAAAAGGAAATGTTACCAGATATCCTGTAATATCATAAATTCAAGTGAATTGGGTTTGTATATTCACAGAGTAGAGATGGGAAGACTCACCCATATGGACATAACGTTGTCACATGTGATGTTTGCCTCGTTTCCCAACCATGCCATCCCCTGCTGGGCTGTAGCTGTGGAATGAGGCTCTGCCTGCTTGGGCCTCTGTCTGTGGCCTCCATTGTTGCTAGCTGAGCTATAGCTGGCCTCAGGCACAGCTAGCAGACCACTAAACTCAGCTTCCTCTCCCCTCCAGGCTCGGCCTTCCGCTCCGTCCACTTCCTTTCACTCAGCGGATGTCATAATAAACTAAGACAAATTGATTATTCTTGCCTTTATTTGTAGCATGGCTCTATGCTAATCAAATTAATTGGTTTACATTGTTCTTGTGCAGTTTAGTCATGTTGGTTGTATTTTAGAGTTCAGAGGAGAGGATGAGGGGAGAGACCATAAGGGTCAGAGGTTAGCCAAGTCTGTTCAGATTCACTTGAGATTGGGAGTTTTATTGTAGGATGTGGTGCTTGTCTGAAACCCCTCTGGAACCATTCCATTTATTTTAGTACCATTGTATTATGTTAGGGGATTTCCACCAAATCTGGAAGAGGACAAATCTAGTTTCAGTGTTGTATGGTCCTTAAGAACTATAACACTGCTGTTTGCAGGCTCTCCTGTAATGTCCAGCCAGACTGAGGAATAGAGAGAGAATACTGACTTTGGATCCTGTGTCTGTGCATTGGGAGACAGGATGAGGGACTCAGGGCTCTGGTCCATACCACGAAGATCAGCATGACACATGTGACCCAAGTGTCAGTAAACAGCACACACAGCTTTGACTGAAATCATTTGGACCTTCCAAACAGGACTTTGTTGCCAACCTGGCTGACCCCCACAACCTGCATATCTAAGGTTTGGACCACATGGGCTACACTTTAAACTTCTACACCTCTACAATTACAGTGCAAATGTGCCCTTTATGCACTAAGTACTCACTAATAATACTGCTTACGTGTGCCCTATCAGTGACATCCCAAGTCAGGTCTTCTCCAGATGAGAGGGGTCAAACTGATAGCTGACCCAAGTGTGTCACAGAGAAAACCATTCAACCTGTCAGGCCGTAACCTGCCAAGCCTTAACCTTCCTCAATGTAATCAGTGGCTACATACCAAGGCACTCACATTCACAAGGAAGATCTTTGTGCGTCCTTATGTTAGATAATGTGATCAAACATTATTAGTAAATTTCATAAAAAATCATGGCAGTTAGATTGCTCATTCGCCCAGCCTGTGACACAAGCGCACACACTCACATATACAAAATAAGATCAGATTACTATTGTTGAAGTTAAATTGCATTTACATTGAATTGGGTAGTGGACCATTGAAGCAAGCAGTGAAATAAATGTTTGGACGTATGTACGGGTTTATGAAGGGAGAGATGGAGAAGACACCAAGCCCCCCCACTTCTTGTGTTCCTCAATTCCCCAACCCTGGGAATGCATGAACTGTGAATAAAGGACATCTTCATACATGCAAGTGTCCTCACAAATTAAATGAAGAACATGACTCTGATTAGGGGGCTGTTTGAAAGGGCTCCTTTCTAGTCTCTGTCAGGACATTCCTAGGTATTAGGCCGATGAGTGGCCCTCTCTGTTTCCTCCTCATGGTGACCTCTGCTCAAGCAGTTATTTTTTCGCAATACCTGACAGCTCTGTTGGGCAGAGAGGATGCCAGCTGCTCCGGCTCCACAACACAACACGCCACCCAGGCCTGTTAGCAGATAAACCAATACTGCCTTAGAGAGGCTGCAACTCAAACATGTCTGATCCAACATTGTACTTAGACCAACAAATATTTTTGGCATTTCCTGTTCATCAAACTGCATCAGACTTCTTTGTCTTTATCTTATCACTGTAGTAATGACGTAGTAATGCCCTCAAATTCAGTGTCACAGAGAGATAATCAACTAATTGGAGAAGCAAATGTGAAGAGATTATTTTAATGCTTGTGGGAAATCCTTGTTTCTATGAAAGATCAGGAAAATCATAGTTTAAACTACAAATGTGCCTTACTGAGGCAGAGATTGTTAGTGTGGCATTCTTAGGGCAGCCATCTCCTCTGTTGAGCCTAATAAGATCTGACAGTGTTCTGACAGCCAAAGGACCACAGACTGTAACTACTTTGGAAGATGGGCTACCGGCCTTCAAAGTTAGAGATGGACTTTCTACCCACAAACCTCCTGTCCCACTGTCTGCCTCTCCTGAGCTTTGTGAACACAGTGCAATATCACCCCTTAGCCCTCTAAGAAATACCTGTGAATGCAGTGGCAATGTCTATATGTGTCTATGGATTTCTTCCATCAACGGAGACTTGAATGGCTGTCACGTTCGTCATATGAATGACACCAAGGTGCAGCATGGTATGCGTACATTCTTCTTTATTATAAGAATGAACACAACAAACAAACAAAATAACAAAACGAACCGTGAGGCTAATATGAGTAGTGCAGACAGGCAACTAAACATAGAACAAGAACCCACAAACACAAAAGGGAAAATGGCTACCTCGATATGATCCCCAATCAGAGACAACAATGAACAGCTGCCTCTGATTGGGAACCATATCAGGCCACCATAGATCTACAAATACCTAGACCTACTAAACCCCTAGACATGCAAAAACCCTAGACAATACAAAACTAGCATACCCACCCTCGTCACACCCTGACCTAACCAAAATATAAAGAAAACAGAGATATTAAAGGTCAGAGCGTGACAATGGCCTTTGGCTACAGTCCAGCCAGCCATCAAAATGAACATCATAGTGGGGTTTCACTGAGAAAACACAAACACTTCATTAAGAAGTGAATGATATCTATGAAATATGCATATTTTTGTGTTGCAGACAGACGCTGCCTTGACTGCAGTTTGTCTCTGTGCCACTTTCACTGAGTGTGCTCTGTCGATGGAAGACAGTCTCAGATAAATTGATTCTTGATTTCTCTACTGCCTGTCCACTGAAATTAAGCACTCTGTACATTCATGCAGTTTTACTGTAAAGTATGTGATGTGGTGTCATGCTTGTTAAACCCAAGTAAGCAGTGGTGCTCTGTATTGTAGAAAAAAGCTCCTGTCTAGGTCAGAATCCCCATCTCAAACCCTTTGATAAACAGTGAACCCCCTCTGTGGCATCACACAAGAGTGTTTTATGTGGAAACCTATGTAAAATGAGATCGCCATAGAGAGTCTTTACAGCTGCTTCTCTTTTTCCAAATAAATGATAGAGTTCTTCTGCTCGTGGTCATTATCCAATATGGAAATGACTAACACAACCAGGACAACCTAAGCGGCACACAATGTATCACCATAGAAATAGGACATGGATGATTTTCCTGAAGAATATCAAATCCATATTGACAATGAGACTGAGTTAATACACTGACAAATAGAGAATACAAATATTGGAGGCATATTTTCTTCCATTTCACAGTATTTTTCAAGTAGATGTGTTTTTCATTTGGCTCATGGCTTCATATAATTGTGTCCCCTCTTTGTAAGGCTGTTTTACCACAACATGGAAACCAGCAGTACACATCTTCCCTCCACTTGACTAAAGCCCTGATAACATGAAACACAGTCACAGTTGTGTTCAGATGAAATAAGCATCGGTGGAAGGATGACACTGGGTTCCCATGGCTGGGGAAAACACTGCAAACATTTAGCAGATATTCTACCATAAGCATTCTCATCTTCTCTTTATAGACTGTAAGTCAATCTGTATACAGTAAGTCTACAGTGGGTATCCAAGCCGGGACAGAGATGGACCTCAAGCTTACATTCTACAAAGATGGATTTCTCTCTCCAGATTTGACAAATTAAAGACAGACTTTTAATTTGTGATGTTTTTCCTCTGTGACTGTACAGTCTACAACACAGGGTTATTATATAACATGTGATTGCTCTCTGTGTTGCCATTAACCGTGAGAGAGGCCTTATTACACAGAACACGAGAGCGAGACACTTTAAAGGGGTAATTCAAACATCTGACGGAAATCACAGACACTTCACACACATGACACCTTTTATGAGATAAATAACACACTATTACTTTCCACTGAAACAAAATATTTATGCAAAGTACAAGATATACAGTATTTCACAAGGGTTGTTTTGGGAGCTTGTGAGGACTCTGAATTCTTCCTTTTACATGTTGTGCAAAGTACTACGTTAAGTTTTGTAGGCTGCATAGTCATAGAGGTACTCCACACATTTCATGATATTGAGAGTGAATAAGGACCTCCTAACTGCTGAGGGCATCAGTAAATCCATATGTCAGTATGGCTCTGTGTCCCATAGCACTGAGAGCTTTTGTCTGCAGTATATGCTGGAAGGCCTGTGTTGACCTGTGTCTGACCAGCCAGCCTCTTCCTGCTCCATCCTCTTTAAGAACATATTTAATTGAATTACAATGGCGTGCCTGGAGGGGGCATGGGAGGGGATGGAGGGGCAGGGGTGACACTGACCTCTGTCCAATCATGATATTTCCACTTGATTTGGAGGTGGTAGTTATAGGAAGGAAAAGGTAGTCTGGAGACTGGACTATGTGCCAGCCTAGAGGCAGGTGGCTGACCTGGAGCTCTGAGATCCGCTCGAAAGCTTGGGAAGGAGGGAAGGAATCTGTGTGTGTGTGTGGTGTGAATGTGTGTACACTGAGTGTGCGAGCAAATGCGTGTGACAATGAGTGTACAGGCTTGAGAGAGTATGAGTGAATAGTGTAAAACATAATAGAGAGTTCCTATCTCAGCCTTGGACACTGTCTGTCAGCTGTTGAGTGATAGGCTTAACGTCTGTAGCTAGGTTTCCATCCAATTGGGGACAGATTTTCATTTGAATTTTCTAAAATCTGCATAAAAACAATATGCACATTTTCCCACCAGAGATGTGTTTCACTCAAATTGACTTGTTGCGGATAAAAGGCTGTGTGTGTTGACATGTACCGAATAAAGAATACAAGTTAAATGGGTTTCTATCACATTTTCAACTTTACTGATGATTTTGTCACAAAACATGTTGTGTTATATAGCTTGTCGATACAGTGCGTGTAGGCTACGTATATAATGTGTCACGCCTTGCTCCCGCTCCCCCTCTCTGGCGCTCGAGGGCGCCAGGCTGCCCGTCATTACGCACACCTGTCACCATCATTACGCGCATCAGTGCTTCATTGGACTCACCTGGACTCCATCACTTTATTGATTGCCTCCTCTTTATCTGTCTATTCCTTAGCTTGATCCCTGTGTTCACATTGTTGTCGTTAAGTTTCCCTTGTCCAGACGCTGTCCATGTTTTGTTTCATGTCTGTTGTTTATTAAACATTCACTCCCTGTACTTGCTTCTCGTCTCCCAGCGTCTGTCCCCACATGATGAAATTATTATGGACAAAATAGCGAGATAATTTTTATTTGTCAAACGGCAGCCAAGCATCAATCATCATGTAACCAGAATAAGACCCTCAATATTTATTGGAAATACCATGCACTTTCACCACCCTGTGAAGTTCATCATCATTTATTTCATCTGTAGCCTAATAAACTGCATGCTTTCCCAAGTCATAGTGGGGGGACCACACAACATAAACGTTCCAAATGACACCAAGTTTCCACCACCATTTCTTGCATAATACATTTTACAGACACAAAAAGATCTCATTGTCTAGCATATTTCCTTTGGTTGTCATTTGGAATGTTTACCAACAGATTTGCTGTTTCCATCAGGCCTGTCGTGACATTTTATATCTGACATATATGTACTTTACTCACCTAGAAATGTTGGATGGAAACCTGGTTTGTGTAGCAATGTGTTTAACCTCTCCCCTTCCTTGTACAAAACGAGGGCCAGCAGGATTGGCAATGTATTAGTTACATGGAACACACTCTCGGCACAGACGTGATCCAAGCACACTATTTGCTGTTGACAAGTCCACTGCATACCCTTCACTGATAATTATAGCTCTATTTAAGACAAACGCCTGTCCTGTCTGGGGAACACTCAGCACTACATGAATATAGTTTATCTACTCTAGCTAACACACATAAGCCTCATAGTAATCAGACACTATGAAATGAGACAGAGACGGTTGATTTGGGAGGTTGAGAGCAGGCTACAGATCTACATGAAGCTGGCTTTTGGCAATTCTTCACCACACTTGGATCAGGCATTTACCCTGTCATTCAGTAGAGATATCCATTGCACATTGGCTCAGAATTAATTTAAACCTCAGACAAAACTCTAAAGGGTAAATAACTGAGAACAAATCTAGAGACCAGAAATACTGATGAATGAAGAAGAGAGAATGTGGTCCACTTCCTGACACATGTGCACATGGCCAGCATCCCTGCCCTCTGACCTCTGTGTGATTGTCCCAGGAGCCCCTGCGGCCCTCTTCTCTGGAGTCCTGGGGATTGCCAGTGGCTGAGGCCAGGGGTCAAAGCGATGACAGCGAGCACCTTGCTGTGAGAGTCCTGCCCGTCCCGCAAACCAAACAAAGGAGGGTTAGGGTCCGGACCCTCCCCACCCCCTGTCCAGCTCCATCCAGGCCTGGCAGATAAAACGCCCAGGACCCAGCCTCCTCTTATGAAAACATTGGCAGGGTCGCAGGATGACCTGGAAGATCACACACCACTTTCATCCCAGAGACTTCTGACCAGGGAATGTGGCTTCACCCTGGTGAAGGGAGAGTCTATTCTGTTTTCCTACGCTGGACTCCCATTTGAGGCCCATTTCACCACCAACACTTTGCTGCCTCAGACACGTACTGAGTCAATGTCTGCCTGTATTCAAGCTATATGCAATATACAGTTTTTAGAAAAATAATGATATGGGAACTGCAATGGATTTCACAATACAATATGTTGTCATACCAAAACTCCCGTAAAAAAATTAGATTAATTCTCAGAGGGTTTTATCCTCCAAACATTTCTAAATAAAGGAAGATAAAATATGCCTTTTGTTACGGCCTTGGGAGACAAATAAAAAAGCTGTGCAGCATGGAGTGTGAGATGAGTACTGAGCCAAATCTATAACTCTGAACTTCATACCGATGTTCTACCCTAACTTTCACAGTTCAATCCATAAGGGAAACATTGAGACCGAACGCTTCTCACAAAACCCCAAATGTTATAGAAGACTATTCGTGCTGGAGCCAGGGAGTGTGGGGGCGAGACCTCTGTCCTCACACCCTGATCGTCTACCCATAATTCAGAGCAAAGAGAAGTACAGAGACAAAGACAGACAGGGCCGACGTACACGTACACATGTGCACTGTCTCTCATGCACACATTCATGCAGAATGAGTCTTACTCTCCCATGAACAATGACTAAAACATGATTCACAGTAAACATTCATGTAGCTTTGTTTAGGACAGAAGAAATGGCTATAATTATATAGTCTGGTGAGTTGTGTATCTCTAAGATCCAGACAAACAGGTGTATCAGTCTCCAGGAGATCTGAACCTCCACATGCCTCAGTGTCTGACGCTTCAAATGAATCTCTAATAGTCATGGTGTGACTGAAAACAGCAGATAGGTGACAAAGACGACTATGGTATTACTATCACAGATGTGGAGTCAGGTACATTAAAACCTGCAGGATACCTGGGAGATGACCATAGCAGAAGAACTGCCCAGTCCAGCAGATACACAGCTTGACCAGCTCTGTCTGGCTAGAAATAGTGCTGTCAGGTAACTGATTTGTACCTAATTTTCCTTACAAGTGCTTCCATATGGTAGTCATATGCAGTAGAGGGGGAGAGGAAGAGAAAGACAACTCTCCTCTATTCTCCCGCTCCATCCTTCACTCCTCCTCACGTGCTCCTACACACTGTGACTGACGGTAAGAGAAAACACAACCTGAGAGCAGTAAAGTTCAGCTTCTGCAGCCTGTTGTCATACACACTCACAAACACACAAACACACACACACACACACACACACACACACACACACACACACACACACACACACCCTTTTATGATACAAAGGGACACACACACACACACACACACACACCCTTTTATGATCCAAAGGGACACACACACAAAATTCAATAAAAATAGTTTTGATTGGGCTATAAAACTGCTAAATTTCTTTCTTGCTATGATTTTTTTTCAATGTAAAACGCAAAATAAACATGAAGAACATTAGATGGGCTAGCTTTCAACAAAAATACAAATAATGATGCATCATTTTTTACACGTGCACAAGTACAGTGAAATGCCTTTCTTGCTAGCTCTAAACCCAACAATGCAGTAATCAGTGTAATACTCCAAATGACAAGGTAGAATAAAAATACACCAGAAATAAAAATAAGAAATAAGAAGAACACAAGAAAGTAAGAAGCTATATACCGGGTCAGTTCCAATACCGTATTTACAATGTGCAGAGATACTACAGTGATGGAGATGTATAGGGGTAACGTGACAAGGCATCAGGATATTATAAACAGAGTAGCAGCAGCGTAAATGTAAATGTACTCCTGTTTAAGTCATATTCACCTGATTTCCCAGGTAATTTTAACAAACTTACGTTCAATTTAGTATTCTGCATTTGTTTTCATACCTTTAGGTAGGAATTGGGTTGATCTTTTCCAACAAGATTGTAAACAATTTAAGGAATCAGAGGGTTGTGATCCTCTTTATCAAAACATTGCTGTAATGTCACTTAAGACGTTTAAGTGGACCTAACTAGACCTGCTGAATTGATACACATCACTAATAACACAATAACGCTCATGGGAGTACAATGTGCAAAGATGAACTAATCCACAACATTAGCATAATCATGTATCCATGCAATTTCAATGATTTAATTAATGTAGATATATTGTTTGGTGTGGATAGTGTTGAGCTTAACAAGCATCCGGTAGCAGTTTCCATATATAATTGATTTTCATTTAGGCTGCGATACTGAAACAGTGGTAATAAGAGCAGGGTTAGTGAAGGGACAGAGGTAGCTTGGTTTGGAGACAACAGTGCTGAAGATATCCAAATCAAGGTGGGAGGGCTCAAAGAGCCATGTGTACTATTTTCAAATTGAAGGCATTTGGGGTCCCATTAGATGTCCTTGGAAGTGAATAGCAGCTTCAGAAAATTCAGAGCAGTGCTTCTCTGTTTTTTTGGCAAGCACTGTCCTCCCAATGCCCTACAGTGTTTATAACAGTCCTTCCCAGAATGCACTAGGACTGGCTCTCTGTGACTTAAATAGAAGGTTTGGACAAGACTGAACAGCCATATAATAGTACTCTATACAGCTATAATGTTGTGTTTATGATGTGCTTATAGATAGATGTGTGTGCTTGATGATTATAGTAAACAGGTCATGCAAATCGTTACCAAACTTTTAAACAATGGTAACACATAGTAAAGCAATGTAGCGATGCCAAAAACAGGACATAACAATTCACCATCTGGCTTT